>NW_027248281.1:9613762-9913762 GCF_041260155.1 Ptychodera flava
TGATTCTCTTACTAATAATTTATATGTGTGCGAAATATAGAGCCAGTATAAGAATGCGGCATTGTTTGAATGATATTAAAATGTCTATCGCGGTGAGCGAGTGCAAATAGGCTGTTACATCATCTTAAAGCCCAATAGCTGCGAATTTTGTGCATTATGTTCAGGATTTTATTTTCAAACCAAAGTTGGTTCGTGTAAATGTGCTGTAGTAAATGTGAATAATAGAAGTACCAATGCTCGCTGATTTGGACCATGTCTACATGTTTTCACAGGTTGAATAATAAACGGGTGCTGCTCTCATAAAATGCCCCCCACGGAAAAGTACAAAAACACAGTATTTCCTGCACTTGCCCATCGTGATTATACCAGAAACAAGCATTATGTCATTCTTTGAATGAATAATACACGATGATCAACATTTTGTTGCTGTAATCTTAATTTTCTCTGTCACATGATTACTTTTTAAAAATGGCGGAAAATCTAAACTGATGTTAAAATATTTGAATTTACATGCCACTTTCGACATTTATGACAGTGTTATACACTTTTTCGGCCCTTATTCAAAGAAATCTCTTAAAGACTCAGGATATTTTGAGATCAGTTTATCACACATTCACACCTATTGGGGCTTTAACATTGCTGTTGCAAAATTTCCAGAATTTCCCTTCCTTGAAATAGCTGAGCAGGCGCACAATCAACTAAAGGAATACGAAGATACGAGCAACTGGGTACCTGTACACAAAACATCTGACTTGTTTATCCACCTTACGACGTTTTGAATAAAAGCCACAAAGAGGACAACGTAGCCATATCGATTTAAGCGAAAGTTTGATGGAAGCTTTTCTATGTTCAAAATAATACCATCGATACAAAATTGATTTAGTCTGATTCACATTCCATGAAATGTCATTATTTTTATCGAATTAAAAGGACAAAAGCTGTAACTTGTGGCAAGTTTTTCAGTTCTAGGTTTCTGTATATCAACTAGCTTGTCTGAACCTATCCGTTTGTCATGCTGAAATTTCTAGTATACATTTGTCAACACAGCTTGTATGTGTGTAGTGATCATTAATTATTGTTTACAAATGAATTCTAATCCGGCCAAAAGATACAGCTTATGGAGCTTTAAATGAGCGAGGACGAAATAAAGAGAAAAGACAGGACAGTCATTAACTGTCCTCTTGTTTCATATCTGATTGACGTCCATGTACTAAGTATAAACAAGTAACATCTCAGAGGGAGAGTGATTGGTCATATCGTGTTGAAATCTTATCACCGAAAAACTAACAGAATTAATAGCACACAAAGAGTGTCCAGAAAAAACATTCAAAGTGACACTCAGACTAGCATAGGTAATGTTACCAGGACGCACAATTTCAGAGCCATCCAAAAAAGAATCGCTTAAATGGTTTTTGTTTTTATATCGCGCTAAACGATGGGATTATTGGTGAAATTAAAAAAAAGCTCATATGATCGCGATCAGCTCACCTTGTGAAGACTGTTATCCTAACACGGGATCGGTTAAGTCTTGATAGATAATGCGATGCCTTCGACGCCCAATCCGTTAATGATGAGGACAAGTTTGAATTACTGTCCTGCGCAGGAACCTGTTTCTGTCCAGAAGAGGTTGTTATGACAGCGTTTGACTGACAAAGTCGTTGGTTGCCAAGAAAGTGACGTATTCTGCTAAAAGGGTCAGGCCAGGCGCTTCGATATGTCAGGCTATTTGACAGGTCATGGCACATGCATAGAAGCAACCAAAAATGGAATAATGCATATCACAAGGACTCCCCAAAAGGCATCTCGGCCTGATAATACTGTAGAGCATGTTGTGTGCTGAGGGAGGAATTCACATGAAACGCCAGGGAAGGCTTTTTATTTCATTTCTTTGTTCAGATTTCAGCAGACAGCGTAAAGGGAAAGAAAAGTTATCTTTGCAAATGTTCATGTGTGTGACGGGACATAGTGAAGGATGTGTAGATAATAGATAGATAGATAGATAAATAGATAGATAGATAGATAGATAGATAGATAGATAGATAGATAGATAGATAGATAGATAAATAGATAGATAGATAGATAGATAGATAGATAGATAGATAGATAGATAGATAGATAGATAGATAGATGGATGGATGGATGGATGGATGGATGGATGGATGGATAGATAGATAGATAGATAGATAGATAGATAGATAGATAGATAGATAGATAGATAGATAGATAGATAGTAGATAGATAGATACATGAAAGTAAATGACTTAAACTTGTGTTTCTCTTACACTTTTCTCAATTAAACTTTAAGCATTTTCATGCCAGATCAAGAATACTATCAGGCATAACTGTGCAGAACTTCGTATATAAAAAAACTACCAAAACGTGAACAGATAATTGAAATTTCAAATAGTTGTAACCTCTGTGTTCGCTCCATGAGGATATATCAAATTTTCAATTTCCCGAAACCGGAATTGGAGAAAATGTTTCATACTCCAAGAGATTCAAAATAAACTTCCACAAATGATAGTTCAGAAAAGAATTGTAAGAAAGTCGAGAGTGCAAGGAACGTTCTACCTCAACGCGATAGTGATATATACGCGTCTTCTGCAGTATGCTGAATGAAATTAACATGATTATGTTGTCTGTTAGCCAGCTACGTTTGCACTGGGGCATGGTGTGAGAAATCTGATCCCCGATCCTTGGGGTGTGATATTCTACAATGGTCTGCTACTTCTTTCTTTTGAGTAGTTATTTGGAAAATTCGAACGTATTTTGTGAGTTTGTTACCGACGAAACGAAGTACGAAATTATCCTAAATCGTGACAACGCTGTCGTCTGCTACTGCATTGTGGCCCATTTACTATGTAGTTCCGGTCAATGTGGTACTCGCATTGCGCCATTGGTTAATATTTTGTAGGTGGAGCGAAGGGCCATTTATTATCCAATCAGAACTCTTGTAATATACCGCTTTCGTGTATGCGCATTTACACACAGTTCTGAGAGTAAGGGATTGATTTTTCTCCCACAGTCGATCCACATTCCAGTGGTCAGGAATGTGAGAAAATGTTAATGTAGCATCACATTTGTCTAATCGAAAAGTAGTTTACGGGTCGATTGCATTCAGATGTACAGAATGCAAGGAAAGGTGTATAGGTTAGTGGAAGGGTCGAGGCTGCACCCTTATTTGACATTAATGTTGTTATTATTTTCGTTTCATTGAGGTGCTGTTTCTTGCTGTGTGAAATGTAAGTACTCACCCAGATTCTTTGTGCAATTACACGAATTAAACTATAATGCGGTAATAGTCATATATTGTAACGCTTACGTACAATCGAAAACACCATCGTGACGAGTCTTTTCGTCCCGCCGGGCTCACTGTTGAATAATGGTGTGTCTGAAATTTGAGTATGTTTTTTGGCCCTGAGGAGAAGCACTTTGCTATTTGCTGCTGCATTTGGTAACTGAGCTTTCGCCTATTTTATTTCTTAAATGAATAAGTAACTAATATGTTCTTGCATTCATTATGCCCGATTCAGTTAACCTCGCCGTTCCGGTGTCTTGTTAACACACATTGTGTGCAGAGAAAGGATGATGGTGTTTTGACCTAGTACAAAAAAACTGGATATCGTAATAGAGATGCCGCAAACATACTTCAAATTACAGATTATGTCACTGGTGTCGGCTACACATCCGCGAAAAACACGAGTACACGATGACGTCAAACAGAGAAAAATACCATAGATTATACTCCTTATTACATGAACTTGCCCGTATCTCCACCTCTGTGACGTATACCAGCACAGATAAAAAATCCATATTACCCCTCTTTTGCGTCATAAACTGGAACTTTTTTCCTACATGTTACCGTGTCCGTTCATACCTGCATGTCGCGACGGACACAGACCATTTGCCGTGATCGATACTGTGCTCTCTTGACATTTTTACAAAAATTTGACCCGACAAATCCACACATGGAAAAGCATGTCCAACGAAATTTCGAGTCGCTAACACTAAAGCTATTCCAAGAATGGAATGGAGATGCCGTCGATCGTATTATTTTAATGGCTCAGTAACGTCGCGTCGTTAGGCAAGGCTCAATGTGGACATCCTACCTTGCGGCGATCCCGGTTGGCTGTAAACCTGAAATATACACCTCAACGTAAGTTCAACTGAATAATTGAGTACCGTATAAACTTCGGGAAAGCGACATAGGAGGCAAAAGCATAAAGTCATTCGACTAACAACGATAAAGTTCCTTCATCACACAAAAAGTTCCGTAAATTCTCACTCGTTAAGCCTGCAGCGCAAGGCCGTAACGAGGACATAAGCTGTGGAATCCGACGTATTTCGAAACTTGACTCAGACAACACTCACAACATAACAGAGTTTCCATCAAGTAACAAAACTAGGATGTATCTTCGGCGAGATATGTGTCACTGCAAACATCAAAGTCCGTAAGATGTAAACATTGACGATCGACATCGGTGACGACAGCATTATGGCCACAAACAAACACACAATACGGTCTGCACTACATGTATAATGTGTGCCATCGAACTGAATCTTTCGCGCTCGCCAAGGTCGAAAACTTGTGTGATATTAGAGGTGTACAGTCACCTGTAATCTAAATATGCCCATATATGGTCAAAGGGGCGTTCCTTGGTATTCAAAATGCCCATGTGAGGGCGCTGTTTTTAAAATGCGGCCACCCGCTTAAAATCTGTGATTGGTTAGATTTTCTCTTTCCATGGTAACTGTGGCAAAATTGGAACAGGTGACAGTATACCTTTAAAGCTGGTATGCCAAGAAATTGTTCATCAAATTTCAAGAAACTTGATACAATATGTGTGCTCTCATTGCTTTAACAGTGAATAATGACATTTGTCAGTGCCGTATTAATAAATTTTTAATTTGCGTAATTAATGAACTTTCCTGTTTGAGTGATATGTCCAGAAATACTACATCAAATTTGATAAAACATGGTATAGATGTTGATCTCACAGTGCCGTATACATCCCAGTGACACTTATCATTGTCATTTCAATGAATTGCTAATTTGCACACATCATGAATTTTTGTTTTAGGGTGTATGCCCAATAGCACTGCATCAATTTGTATGAAATGTGGTACAGGTGATAATTTGTCAGTGTGATAATAGAATGAAAAATGTTTGGCAAAATCCTGTCGATTAATTACTATTTGAATCTTGTTTGTAATTAGGGTGGCAGCCCAGATTAATTTACATTTTCACCACTATGGAGCTCATTCTTGGCCATTAAGCCTAATCTGTATTGCAGTATTTTTAATCACAGACCCAATTAATGAACAAGACTCTATCCTCGCTCTCCGATGACCTGTAATCAAATACCAATTAACAAGTGGGGACTATGTCATCAACGATGACTAGTTTCAAGTGCTATGGAGATATTACGGAACATATCAGTTTCCTGTTACGGTAAGCAATCGCAATTTCAAAATTTTGATGTCGAGTTCCCGAGCAAAATCCTATTTCGTCAAGACAACATTTATGCTAATGAATGCAACATGATAGTGTCTCTTCAATTTATTGTGTCAATTAATTTAATTAAAATACACCAAGTCTTAGATTAATGTTTGGACTTACTCTCCTTCATTGCCATGAGCCACGGTTTACCAATGTCTTCTTCATGTCTGAAAGTTCCCCAATCTATACCTCTACGGAGTCAGCGTGAAATGCACGTCGCACAATGAAAGGGAACTCGAAAATTATAATATATTTTCACATCAACTGCTTTTAATTTATCTCATCGCGATTAATATCAAACTTCAAGAAAAATGCATTTAAAACGAGAAAGAAAGAGTGTACTTGCACTGGATTGACTTTGACATCGAAACGGTGGAATGTTTTACAGACACACCTAATGTCCGCGGATCAAAATCAGATTGAGTACTACTGCAAGTTTATAGTGGATGGCTTCTGACATTTCTGTCATTGAAATATCAGCGAGCAACAGATATTGGACCTACTGTGTTGAAGACAATAAAAAAGTTAATTTGTCACTCTATTCCGGTTAAATGTTTTGTATTCATTCGCAATACATAGACTGTGGTGTTTAACCCAGAAAGATGGACATCGTATACCATGCTCATTAAGACGTCATGGAAGCAACTGCAAACAAACAGTCTGGTTACGCAGCAGTACTGCGTATGCCCTCAACGTTAAGGTTTAGGAGAGAATATTCGAAGGTGCTTGCACGTGGGGCTAAAGTTGACATGTTTCAGCATCAACCGTATTGAGGTAGTATGCGTCTCGAAAGTGAAAGACTTCAAACTTTTGCTCAGACTTTCCTAAATGGTACTTTCAACCATTCTCTTACCAAATCAACAGTATCAATCAGGGGCATCGTGTGAAGTTTCGAACTAGGGAAACAACTGCCCATGTGTTGAGATATTTGAAATTCAAATTGGCCGCCATCACAGTGTTAACTATATGGGGAAATATTAACGTTAGGATTTTCGAAAACTAAGACTGTGAAAGTTTTTTTCGCCAAGAGCTACAAAATGAGCCCCCGCACGTGGTAGATCAGAAACGAACTGTAGAAATTTGAGAGTCCAAATATCTGTCCCCAAGGCGCGTTCTACCTTAAGAGACAGAAGTGACGCTCACCATAGTGCAAAACCGTTTTGATGACATGTCGCTCACTACAAGAGAAAGTTGAATTTTGAGACTTCGTAAAAACGTAAATATGCTATTATTTAAACAAAAGAATACAGTGTACTAAAAGGGATATAGTCGTCGAAACTGCGCTCAAAGGTCGTGTGGGACCCATACGACCCATGGCAACAGTGTATCCAAGGCACAACAGCGAATGATGACAGTTAAAACATGTCTGTCATAATCTGTCATCATATAATTTAAATGTTGCAGCTATGATGATGAGGTGCATCTTGATCTCGTGCACGAAATACATTGTTTGTAAACAAGAAACTCGCACAGGCGCAGTTTTGACGACTATATCCCTTTAAAAATGCTGGGTGCATAACATTTTGTTGTTGGCATATACTTGTCTTAAGATGCCTTTCATGATAGCTCTATGGAAAGATTGCCCCTAGAATTATACTGCATTGAAGTAAAGCTTTAAGAACTTTGCTTTTCTTGACACCATAATCACATCTTGAATTGGAGGTGTGTGTGATGCAATTGTTGAATCTCTTGAGGCGCAAGAAGATATTATACCGTCAAAATAAACCTGGCACCTTATAGAAAGTTAGAAGCCAGGATCAAAAGTTAGCCACAATTGCGACAGCAAATCAGTCCATGTATTTTAATTGACAGTCCTTAAAGCCATTCCTTGGGTATAAAAGAAAGCTTACTTTAGTGGGTTCATTTTTTCGACTGACAGACACGTGGAAGCAACGCGAGCAAACTGCTCCAAAAAAACTGGCATAAATATTTCTATAGAGATACATATATAGCTCTGTGCCACCAAAGTACCTTTTCTGAATACTTTGGTCATACCATTGTGAGCTTAATACCATCTATTTTATAGTTTCAAGCGAGTTATTGATGAAAAGTTCGTTTCTATACACGGTTAGTGGCGTCGACAACATAGCCGTTGACCATTTCAAACTGCTGTCAATCACATACTGACGCACAGAAGTTGCCAATGATCAAACATTTGCTGTGTACACCGGATAACCTACGATATACATAATTCAGCGAAATCCTCAAACGAACAATGTTCAATAGATATAAACCTGAAAACGGGCGAATGCACACTGAACTGCCGCGATTTACTTAACACAGTTTTTTCATATTTTTATGAGACTATGCTCATGATAATTCGAATGAGGTAGAAGGTAGGTATGTGTGTGTACTCGCCTCCATGCCTACACTATGCCATCAGCTGGCTTCAACCCGGTAGTGTAAGATCACTGGAACTCAGCAACATCGCCCATTGTATCAATGTAATGCCGATGTCCAAATTTCAAAGAAGAAGATCCCTAACTTCGTCGGTATACTATTTCTTTTTGAACCAAAAATGTGGCTTTTTATGGTTATGTCATGACGGCTCATCCAAGGCCCGCTGAACGAGTCCCACCTGTGATCGCCATCGATATAATATACACGAGCCACGGCGTGATCATAATCGATCGTCCAGTGTGCGAAATTAAGAGAAAATAGCTTTAGGTCATAAGGACCTGCACCAAGCCAAAGCTTCAGGTCCTTACAGAAAACTGCCGGTCCTCACTAAATGCAGTTGTAACATTAAAGTCAACACTCTCTCCACCAATACTATATGCGTTTGAATGTTGTAATATTTAATTTTTCATGTCCTTTTATCAATAGAGTCAGTAAGTATTCACTCCAAAAGGCTATTGTTTACATAGCTTGCAGAATAGTGTAAGTGAATGAATCATTCATCTACATGATCTGGAATCTGAAAAAGATCACAGCCTCCTCTTTCTCACTGTCATGCGCACACATTTATCAATGTTTTCCAATATTGAGGATATGGGACTAACAGAAGAATTTGACATTTTTTCTAGCCATGTCAAATCCCCAACTCTCGGACCATAAAATGATGTCAAACACCCAGGGGCTAGGGAATACAGGCTCATGCACTGGCTACATGTGGATGATGAAAGCGAGACAGTTTGTCTCTCATGACTTTCTATGAAGGATGATGTTCTCTACATGACTGTATACAATTGTACACTACACCGGGGCATGTGGTATTGTGATTTGAAAATGGTTGGCGAGCTGAAAATCATTTCTGAAATTCAATAGCCAACGCGAGTGGTAGAAGAGTCAGTAAATAGCTTAGTATCCTGAAAATAGTCATGAGTGAGGGGAGTGTATGAATATTTTTTTATGTAAACATTTTATTTTTTATTGTAATGTAAAACAGAAGGGCTGCACCGTGCTATGCGCGTCGATCGGAGGGATTAGACTCTTCGTAAATGTAAAACGTCCCAAGAAAAAAAAACTTTGTTGCGACAGTGTCACCCCCCGGTCTGGCGTACCAATAGATCGAATTCCCCACTACGAGGACACGAAGTGCGATCAATATCCCCTGTTGCCCCGCACTCCCACGGTGGAAAACATTGATAGGTGCATGACATTCAAATCTGAATCACATGATTCAAAGTCAGTCATCATCTGCATCTGTTACAGGTCTTGACGGAGAAATTTTCATCATTTATTCCAAATTCCAGTCGGTCATAAGGACCGACATGTTGCTAAAATCTTTCGGCCCGACGAGAAATCTGTCGGTCTCGGACCGTCGGACCGACGTTAATTTCGCACACTGATCGTGACCGGCGGAACGAAACTGACCGCGCTGTTCATCTCACCCACAGTAAAGTCATGACTGTGATCCACAGGCTCTCCAAACATTTCAAGGCAACAGTCTCAAACAGCAGTGTCTTACAACATTATATTCGAGTCCGTTAAGTTTGAAATACTGCTGGGACTGAAACCTAAACGCATTGTTGAGTTGACGTCTTCAAGAGACTTGGGCAGCTCGGTACTGTAAACAACGATTTCCGAGTGTAACGAACATGACGGTAAAAACTACCGTATCTTTTTTAATATCGTCTTTTTGTTACCTTATAGTATCTTATAGTATCTATATTTAGGGGTTACTACACGAAGCTTGGGCGATACCGCGTCGTATTCGAGTGATGTGTCCGTATTTTGACGAGCTGCGCAGCAAAGAGTCAAAATGCGGACACATCACCAGAATACGACGCGGTATCGCCCTAACTTCGTGTAATAACCCCTTTATCATACATGCATGCTTTGGTTATGACTGTTGTCCTACGGACGCTCCAAAATTAGCGACGAAATCAACTGAAATCGACCTTGTTTGCTCCTGGCTGTACTTATAAAAAGGTGGTTGCTGAGGAGTGATGCCAACCGTATCACTTTTCGATATTATGCCGCTATTGGGCCATTCCACTTCAAAGGAGGATTCATGGAGCACTTGAAAGCGAACAATTTAAATATAACGATGTCGACACAGGTTTTCACAATTTGAAGAAGATTTATTTTTAGTTTAAAGTGACGGTGATTGTAAACACAGGCTGGAGTGTGTAAAATATATGTGTTTTCTTGTTTTGATACATAACCTCATCTCTGCGTGAAAGTTATCGGTTCGATTTCAAATTCGATAAGCTTAGAGTATGAACAGCTGCGAGCACGGAGCAAGCAGCTCTGCGACATCTATGAATGCACAGTGTATATAATACCAGTTTGCCTCGAAGAATTATACATGTCCCCAGACGTAAAATATACCGAATTTACCATCTTAGACATGAAGTGAGTACATTAAATTATCAGTCACGTGCAAAGTTCCAAATTTCGACGACAATTTTGAAAAACCAGAAAATAACGATATTAGGATATGTTCAACTCCAGCTTTTCGATTGAAAGTTACTAGCCACAATCTTTTCAAAGGTACAAGTATTTTTACGTTAATAATTGCTGATATGTTGAACGATTCTTTGAACGCTTATTCTAATATTCTTAGATGGAATCTGGCCATCTGATTGGCCGGACCTGCGTAACATTTGGAAGCTTGCGCACATTTCGAACTCAGCTTTAGAGCTCAACGTGCCATAATGTCGGACAGATGTATGACTTGAGGTTACTGGTGCAACTCTCTGGATTCACATATAAAAGTTTGTCCAAGCGGCGACGATGATGTAAAAAACAACGAAAGCAGCACATTTTTTGAAATTTTTTTGAATAAAATCCTTCAAGTTCGATGTAGAGTCGCGCTATCGATGCGATTCGTTACCGTATTCTGTGGAATCAACTACAATGATCTGTGCTCAAGGTAAATAGCTCCTGATTCCTCGTTCAAATGTTCGCGTTCTTAATAACAACATATTGTTTGCTTGTATTTAACTTTATAATATTATTATGAAGTTATAAACGGTGCGCTAGGGTATTTGGTTATGGATATAGGACCATAAGGGTGTAAATTAGCATATGTGGGCGAATAGTCACCTTGCTTCGCTTGGTGATATTTCCCGCCAAATATGTTAATTTTCATTCCAGAAATTTTATATCCGCAACCAAATACCCGAGCGCACTATTAAATATATTTGAAAACATGCACCGACATGTTACTGTGCCTCAGCGGGATTTCTTAATTCAATAGTGATTTCTGATGGTAAAAATTGTTTAAAGTATCATGTAAGATTTAATTCAATACCAACTTCAATAACTCAGATTGCTGATCTGCGAAACTATGGCGGACTTTTTCAACAGTTAAAGAGTAGCCCTACGCTGTTTACACGCCTGTCACCGGAAGTCCTACTCCAGTATATAGATAAATAGTATAGGAGAATAGTAGGTATTCTTATGACATCATGGAATTTTAACGAAAAGATCGTGAAGAAGCTGCTTTTGTAAAGTATGATTCCTGACAAAAACAGCCAGAATAGTTTAAAGAAGAAATCATGAATTTCTCCCAGCTAATGATTTGAGATTGCACGTTGTGGGGAACTAAAACGAATTGGTCCGCAAGTGCAGATTCGGCCATTCGTAGAAGCGGTACTGCGTAAACTTATTATTTTACACTTGTTTTTCAGTCTTATCGTAGTGTTATTGTTTTATATTTATCTTCGTCTCTTGTGTCAGCCTTCGGAAACAAACTTATGCAGATGTTGCTTCAGCTACAGTACGATAGTGCCATGCCAATTTTAAGTATAGACAAAGTGACCGTCACAACTATAGGCTATAGTAGGAACGAGTTGTTGGCAGTTACCAGCATTGACTTACTGATTCTCTTACTAATAATTTAATATATGTGTGCGAAATATAGAGCCAGTATAAGAATGCGGCATTGTTTGAATGATATTAAAATGTCTATCGCGGTGAGCGAGTGGAAATAGGCTGTTACATCATCTTAAAGCCCAATAGCTGCGAATTTTGTGCATTATGTTCAGGATTTTATTTTCAAACCAAAGTTGGTTCGTGTAAATGTGCTGTAGTAAATGTGAATAGAAGTACCAATGCTCGCTGATTTGGACCATGTCGACATGTTTTCACAGGTTGAATAATAAACGGGTGCTGCTCTCATAAAATGCCCCCCACGGAAAAGTACAAAAAACACAGTATTTCCTGCACTTGCCCATCGTGATTATACTAGAAACAAGCATTATGTCATTTCTTTGAATGAATAATACACGATGATCAACATTTTGTTGCTGTAATCTTAATTTTCTCTGTCACATGATTACTTTTTAAAAATGGCGGAAAATCTAAACTGATGTTAAAATATTTGAATTTACATGCCACTTTCGACACTTATGACAGTGTTATACACTTTTTCGGCCCTTATTCAAAGAAATCTCTTAAAGACTCAGGATATTTTGAGATCAGTTTATCACACATTCACACCTATTGGGGCTTTAAACATTGCTGTTGCAAAATTTCCAGAATTTCCCTTCCTTGAAATAGCTGAGCAGGCGCACAATCAACTAAAGGAATACGAAGATACGAGCAACTGGGTACCTGTACACAAAACATCTGACTTGTTTATCCACTTACGACGTTTTGAATAAAAGCCACAAAGAGGACAACGTAGCCATATCGATTTCAAGCGAAAGTTTGATGGAAGCTTTTCTATGTTCAAAATGATACCATCGATACAAAATTGATTTAGTCTGATTCACATTCCATGAAATGTCATTATTTTTATCGAATTAAAATGACAAAAGCTGTCACTTGTGGCAAGTTTTTCAGTACTAGGTTTTTGTATATCAACTAGCTTGTCTGAACCTATCCGTTGTCATGCTGAAATTTCTAGTATACATTTTGTCAACACAGCTTGTATGTGTGTAGTGATCATTAATTATTGTTTACAAATGAATTCTAATCCGGCCAAAAGATACAGCTTATGGAGCTTTAAATGAGCGAGGACGAAATAAAGAGAAAAGACAGGACAGTCATTAACTGTCCTCTTGTTTCATATCTGATTGACGTCCATGTACTACGTATAAACAAGGAACAATCTCAGAGGGAGAGTGATTGGTCATATCGTGTTGAAATCTTATCACCGAAAAACTAACAGAATTAATAGCACACAAAGAGTGTCCAGAAAAAACATTCAAAGTGACACTCAGACTAGCATAGGTAATGTTACCAGGACGCACAATTTCAGAGCCATCCAAAAAAGAATCGCTTAAATGGTTTTTGTTTTTATATCGCGCTAAACGATGGGATTATTGGTGAAATTAAAAAAAAAAGCTCATATGATCGCGATCGGCTCACCTTATGAAGAAGGTTATTCTAACACTTCGGGATCGGTTAAGTCTTGATAGATAATGCGATGCCTTCAACGCCTAATCCGTTAATGATGAGGACAAGTTTGAATTATTGCCCTGCGCAGGAACATGTTTCTGTCCAGAAAGAGGTGTTGTGAAAGCGTTTCACTGACAAAGTCGTTGGTTGCCAAGAAAGTGACGTATTCTGCTAAAAGGGTCAGGCCAGGCGCTTCGATATGTCAGGCTATTTGACAGGTCATGGCACATGCATAGAAGCAACCAAAAATGGAATAATGCATATCACAAGGACTCCCCAAAAGGCATCTCGGCCTGATAATACTGTAGAGCATGTTGTGTGCTGAGGGAGGAATTCACATGAAACGCCAGGGAAGGCTTTTTATTTCATTTCTTTGTTCAGATTTCAGCAGACAGCGTAAAGGGAAAGAAAAGTTAGCTTTGCAAATGTTCATGTGTGTGACGGGACATAGTGAAGGATGTGTAGATAATAGATAGATAAATAGATAGATAGATAGATAGATAGATAGATAAATAGATAGATAGATAGATAGATAGATAGATAGATAGATAGATAGATAGATAGATAGATAGATGAAAGTAAATGACTTAAACTAGTGTTTCTCTTGGACTTTTCTCAATTAAACTTTAAGCATTTTCATGCCAGATCAAGAATACTATCAGGCATAACTGTGCAGAACTTCGTATATAAAAAAACTACCAAAACGTGAACAGATAATTGAAATTTCAAATAGTTGTAACCTCTGTGTTCGCTCCATGAGGAAATATCAAATTTTCAATTTCCCGAAACCGGAATTGGAGAAAATGTTTCATACTCCACGAGCTTCAAAATAAACTTCCACAAATGATAGTTCAGAAAAGAATTGTAAGAAAGTCGAGAGTGCAAGGAACATTCTACCTCAACGCGATAGTGATATACACGCGTCTTCTGCAGTACGCTGAATGAAATTAACATGATTATGTTGTCTGTTAGCCAGCTACGTTTGCACTGGGGCATGGTGTGAGAAATCTGATCCCCGATCCTTGGGGTGTGATATTCTACAATGGTCTGCTACTTCTTTCTTTTGAGTAGTTATTTGGAAAATTCGAACGTATTTTGTGAGTTTGTTACCGACGAAACGAAGTACGAAATTATCCTAAATCGTGACAACGCTGTCGTCTGCTACTGCATTGTGGCCCATTTACTATGTAGTTCCGGTCAATGTGGTACTCGCATTGCGCCATTGGTTAATATTTTGTAGGTTGAGCGAAGGGCCATTTATTATCCAATCAGAACTCTTGTAATATACCGCTTTCGTGTATGCGCATTTACACACAGTTCTGAGAGTAAGGGATTGATTTTTCTCCCACAGTCGATCCACATTCCCAGTGGTCAGGAATGTGAGAAAATGTTAATGTAGCATCACATTTGTCTAATCGAAAATTAGTTACGGGTCGATTGCATTCAGATGTACAGAATACAAGGAAAGGTGTATAGGTTAGTGGAAGGGTCGAGGCTGCACCCTTATTTGACATTAATGTTGTTATTATTTTCGTTTCATTTGAGGTGCTGTTTCTGCTGTGTGAAATGTAAGTACTCACCCAGATTCTTTGTGCAATTACACGAATTAAACTATAATGCGGTAATAGTCATTTATTGTAACGCTTACGTACAATCGAAAACACCATCGTGACGAGTCTTTTCGTCCCGCCGGGCTCACTGTTGAATAATGGTGTGTCTGAAATTTGAGTATGTTTTTTGGCCCTGAGGAGAAGCACTTTGCTATTTGCTGCTGCATTTGGTAACTGAGCTTTCGCCTATTTTATTTCTTAATGAATAAGTAACTAATATGTTCTTGCATTCATTATGCCCGATTCAGTTAACCTCGCCGTTCCGGTGTCTTGTTAACACACATTGTGTGCAGAGAAAGGATGATGGTGTTTTGACCTAGTACAAAAAAACTGGATATCGTAATAGAGATGCCGCAAACATACTTCAAATTACAGATTATGTCACTGGTGTCGGCTACACAGGCTCCTTGCATAGTGTATTGTGCAAAAACTGCAAGGGCGAACGAGTCTTAACAAAACGCCCACACCATAACAACGACGAATCGAACGAATATCTGTGCATATCATATCGTCGTTTGAAATCGAGTTCCTTCCGTTGGTCACTTCAGGACAAAATAAGAACTATTAAGTTTTGCTCTCGAGCGTTGTGGTGAAAGGAGAGAGTGTTGTAATGGTTAAGAATTTATTGATTGAGCTTGTTCCATACACTTGTTTTTTTTTTAAATGCCTAGAATGGTTGAATGTCATCGATACTCCAAGCAAGCAACCAACCATGGTTTTACCCAATATCATTACAAGTCAGAATCCCGCTTATCGTCAGACTTATTTTGTTATTCAGGGAATGATAAAAGGTAGTAGCTTACACTTTACGAAGAACCATATTTTTTGTAAATATATTTGCTTTGGTTTTAAAATTATACCCAATCCTTTGCACGTCCCGGTTAGTACATTGTGATATTTCGATTAAAATAGTACATTAATAAGTTTTCAAGGCAAATATGCGAGAAAAAAGAAACAGGATTTCAACCACAGATAACACCCGATAATTAAGGCTAAGTAATTACTTGGTTTGCCTCAAATCCATGGTGTGTCTAGTTCGATTTTCTATTTTTGTTGTTTTGAAGAACACATTTTGGTCAAATTTCTTTACATTTAAAAGGGATGCCCAGTGGCTCCACCTCGGAGCGCCCGGTCAACAATCGATCTTTGCTATTAAAACGTGAACGTTGAGTGTTCATTGAATTTCTGTATTTCAAAGTCGTACACAATAAGGCTGGATTCACAAACACCCCTTAGAGGGGATCGACGGGACAGGGACTTGAAAATATCGAGGGTATGTTGGGAGGCATTTGAAAAGATTTGGGGACTTAAAGGGGTAGACTCGAAACAAAACTGTCTCTGACTTGCATTAAATATAAATTATATTACCATGCCCTGTCCATTGCTTTTAATTGGTCGAGCTTAACCACGTTACTGCCCACAATTACACAGTAATGGTTTGTTTCCATGCCCGTCAATATGAATAATATTGTAAACATAGTAACTTTATGGCTAAAACGTAAATTGTGATTTGTACAAAGATCATAATCAACCACAAAATAAAATAAAGCATTTGTGGGCAAAGTTTAGACGCTTTTTTCAAAACAATCTACGCATTTAGAAAATTTTCACAGCGCGCACTACTCACTGAAGGTTCTGAGGCCCCGTTGTCGTTCGCACGATATTTTTTTGTAAATTTTGACGGTTTTTCGGGGTCGTTGATAATATTATAACAGACTCCGCGCTGACCATTAACGTTTATTTATGGGTGCGGGCGAGAGGAAAGCCAAATTAACGGGGCGAGGCTTGCCTTTCCTCTCGCCCTTGCCCATAAATAAACGTTAATGGTCAGCGCGTCGTCCATTATTTCTATAGTCAATTTTAAGCTATAAGCTTTGGCTAATTTTGGGTGGTTTGTTTTGAGTATCCACTGCATGTTTCTTGAATGTTCTACTCCCTAAAGCGTGATAAAACGTCCAGCACATCTACATGTGTACAGTAAGATCGGTTATTGTTTAAAATTGAATTAAAGTCAAGACTAGAATTCATTTGTCATCATTAACGATGATTACGGTCTTAACACAAGCATATACAAAGTATTTGCCAGACAGAGGTTTGTTATTCTACCATGCTGTGGGGAGTAGACCAAGAAACTGCACGCGATACCCAGAACAAACATACTTGATTGGCCAAGAGGTACACCTAATGTTCCTTTTATACAAATATGTTAATTGTGTCCAAAACTTCTTTAGTGATCGCAAAAGTGACATCAGCTGTAATGTATACCTTCATTTATAGTTTGGCTTGGAATTGTTCAAAGAGCATTATTATTGTTTATCAAGAAACGTATTACACCATAAACACTTACATATTACAGCATAAACACTTACATAATTATATACATAGCTACTTACATATTTCAAATGTAGCAAGTCATAGGGAAAATATTCAATTGTTTACCTGTAGACTACCATTAAAAGTGAATAATAATTTTGAATGAAATTCCAATATCATATTATTTTGTTGTCCACTTATGAACTTTCGAATATATATTTTTGTACACACATGCTTTTTTTACCTGCAAGTTCCAGCAAAGTGCAAGTACATGAATTTCAAACATATATGAATGTACAGATGTAAGTTGTTTTTATGAGAAAATGTTAATAGTTTGCCCTGTAGACTCCCATGTATTATGATTTGATATATTTCGTCGAAGCACTATATCGGCCAAAAAGGTGACCCTCCCTGAAAAGCTATGCGTAAAATTTAATGACCTTCAATAATGCTAGCGCAAACAAAAATGTGACCACATTTAAATCCCCCAATAGCTGCGAAGTTTATGCATTATTTTCTTGATTTTATTTTCAAACAAAAGTCGTTCGTGTAAATGTGCGAAGGACATGTATTGAAGTATCACTGCACGCTGATTTGGACCATGCTTACGTATTTTAATAGTTTAAATGATAAATTGATGCCGCACTTATAAAATAGCGCCCCCACGGAAAAGTACAAAAAATGCAGTATTTCCTGCACATGCACATCGTGGTCATAAAAGAAATTAGCATGGTACTATTCACTTGAATACACAACACACGATGACCAACATTTTTCGTTGTAATCTATATTTTCTCTGTCACATGATTAGTTTTTGAAATGGCGGGAAATCAAACATGATATTATAACGTTTGAATATACATGCCACTTTCGGCACTTATGACAGTGTTAGACACGTTTTGAGTTTTTAAAAGTTCTTATTCAAAGAAACTCCCGGAAAACTTGAGATCGGTTATTGCACAATCGCACCTATTCGGCCTTTATTTTCTCTTCCATCCCTTTGAGGGCGTGATTTCAAAATTATAGCAAGTCTAGAGGGGGATTCGAATGCATTGTAAGTTTGTTTGGGGGTATTTGAGACCTGTTTTTGATCCCTCCTCAAGATGTGTTTGTGAATGCAGCCTAAGCAAATATTTTCTTGGTTATTTATGAATATCAATTCCTATCTTGTAACTCAAAGGATGCTGTATCATGTTGGCAGGCAACAATGAAGATACCATTTTCAGCAATCATCGTCGTATACGTTGTGTTCATTCTCGTCAAACTTTAAGCTTACAGTGCTGAAGTTTGACAATTGTTTTCGGCGCCAAGTAGTTCGACGTCCGGGGTCAAAATAAGGTCAAAGTAAGAGATTGTCCTTGAAGCGGTCGCGCAAAAGTGACTAGAATGTCCTTGCCCTCGATCACAACACCATAATCGATATTGACACCATTGACTCATTTCCATAATTTCGCCCCGAACTACGCTGTGATCTTTCGTACTAGAGCAGTTCAATCACCATCCTTCTCAATTGTTTGCCAGATTAACTTTCCTTCAAAGATTATCAGGACTACGTGTTAGACGAGGCTGATAGGACATGCTTTTTAAAACTGATGATTTGTGGACTCTTCTTGCGCACTGGCCATGACAATCACCTTAATCGAACAGTTGCACGAATAGTTTTCCATCAGGCAGAGGTGCAGGATTCGTCTAACCAGTAAGCATGGTTAGAGAGGTACGGAAGTGGTTCCTAGGTCAATATAGATACAGACAAAAAGAAACAGACTAGAAAGTGGTTTTTTCAAGATGTGAATGTAATCCCCCTCCATGTATGTCTTGCCTCAGGTAGCTCTCGACTCCGTTTTCCGAAGAGTGCCGAACATGCACCATTCGGAAGTTTCCGGATTTTCGCCAATTTTTAAGTGACAGTATGTTAGGCAAAGTTCGTGTTGCTGATGTCATGTAGCGCTGAGGGGAATTGGCTACTGGCGAAAACGGGAAAAGGTTGGAGCTTCCGAGAGATGACTTTTACCATTTTAAAAATTCCTCTCACACTTTTATGAATACTTAGTGTGTTTGAACCAAATTTGAAAGTCCTTCAGTCAGATTGTTAGTCATATTGTCTTCTGCAAATTTTCATTGGAGGAAGTGTTAAGGAAACTGCTGGCGTGTTATGGTACGTTTGATTGGCGCGAAGCAGTGTTTCTGCCCTGACAGCACACAGGGTAAACATGGTTGACACGCGACAGGCAGCACGACGCCATCGACTTGTCAAAACCATAGACTGGAAGATCCGTCACTCGAAGGCGTTCCAGGCGTTCTCTACGCTCCCCCTTCTTACGAGGGGGGGGGGAAGCGTAGGGAGCGTCCTGGGGCGACGGAACTTTCAGTCTATCAAAACCACAGAAAAGAAAAAAACAATCTGAGAAATGTTGTCGTATTTTTCTCATAATCTCGTGCAATTATCAATCACGCACGAAATCTGACACCCGTGAAGCTCATTTTAATATGAAGAAGCCATAGTTTATCGAGACGACTATGACATCAAACGGCGAGCCGTGTTTCTAGTCTATGATTCTCTTGGTCTGTGATAGAGAAAAGGAGCTAGGGCTAATGGTACGGGACATCACCGTTTGAACTTCCAATAATCTTGGCATTGGTTAACACGAGATCATTAAATTTCGAGATTGTAAAGTGTAAAATGTGATTTTTATCAGACATTTGACACGACTACTTCCAAATACAACTCTTTGACGATTTTGTTTGTCGGAGATTCATTGATCAGAGATAAATCAAGATGACTTGACAAATTAAAATAAATTATTAGTGGTTTATAAATGTATTTTAGTGGTATGCCCCGTTTTGTCAAATATGATCTGTGGTTTGCAAGACATAGTCATCATAAACGGAGTACATAGATGGGCGATAATGCTGGCACCGTTGTTCTCTTTTCATACATCTTATGTTCATGTTCCTAACAACTGCAGTAGGCTCGGTCGTATTTACGTTCTTCATCCTCAAACCACTATGAGAGTCCCTCCAACTGGAGGGATTGTGTACAAACCCATGTTTTCGTCATCAAATTTCGCTTTTCCCTCACAGCAATTTCAGGTTTGTTCAACATAATTTGACTTTCTTGCATTGTTTCGCAAACACGTGATTGTCTTGCTTGATGTATATTTTTGTTTCTATGTATGCCCTACTCAATTTTACATCCTCATTCTAAAACTTGGGTTTACCCAATTCTCACTTACCATTTGAACTCTTAAAAGCCTGACTTCCACATCCTACTTTTCTAATATTCTCTGGAGATGTACCGCCTACAGTGGCGCTATTTCCTTTTTGGCAATAAAGTATGATTTTCTTTTGCAGACGATGGTTTCGCTGGAGTGCAATGCCCTTGAAAACGTCCTTCTAGATTTATTTGTTACAAGTCATTGTAAAATAACAAAGTCACTGCTTGGTTAATGAATTTGGAAAACATTAACGGAAATCATGGTAAAGTGAACTTTGTAAAGCATATCACGAAAATGGCTCCAAAAGTATTAACCTCGCATATTGGTTTGTAAATTGCACTTTTGATGTACCACGAACGAATTGAATCGGTTACACGCAAATTTGTGTAAATAGTTAAATACATGAACAAATAAAACAAAGTGGCTGTGAAGTGGTAATATTTGTCCAGTGATTGTTTGTCATAAACATGGGTATATGGACATAGCTAGCTTTAAGTTCCTCACCAAGAATTTATTTTTAGTTACTATAAATTATAACAGAATTGTGATCTGGCAATATATGATGCTAAATTGTACAAGCACGAGAGTAACACTTGAGTTGATTTAACAATACTGTACATAAAGAGAAATATAGAACTGTTTGTTATATCTATCAATGTTGCTGTTATTACTTTGTACACAGGCCACGGTACACTAATGGAGAAATTTAGAAGATAAGGTCCATGTTCATAAAAACAAATGATTTTGTCAGTATATTAGATGAATGACGACAAGGTATTAAACCTACAATAGCCAAATCTGCGAGAAGCTACTAAATTTGTTCGTCCTTTAAAAAAGAATGAAGTTTCCATTTACATAACTTTAACTTAATTCATGAATAGGGCTCGTAAGGATCATATCTCTAAGCTTTATTTGACTTGGTAAATGATTGTCTATATTTTCTGACTCCTAGACCATCGTAAATCTTACTCCTCTCGGAAAGGTTTCGTATCTCCTACTGTTGATTGTCCAGCTGTTGACTTTGCTGTTGTAGCAATTCACCCTGTTCGGTGATAAGTTGCTTCAGGTGTGCAACATCATCTGCTAACGCTGCCAATCTGTTGTTATTGTACGCAGAGTTTCTTTCAAGACGGGAAAGTCTCGCTTCTACAGGATCTTCGATCGCAGCTTCTGATAAAAAAATAGAGATTACTGTTTTAGTTACTAACAATAAAACAATTAATCCTTTAACGTGGATGTTGATAGTCGTCGAACAGTATCCTATCAATGGTTGCAACTGCTTTGTACTTTCTGAGATATCTCTCTGTAACTGTTTTCTAATAATACCATTATCATGGACTAAAACGCGTCCCAAGGACGGATATTTGGCTTTTATTTATTCTACTCTGATTTACCACTTGTTGGGGCTCATTTTATTCTCGGCGTTAGAAGAGTTTTAACCGTCTTATTGTTTCGAAAATCGAAAATTTTATTTTTCTCCATAGAGTTAACACAGGGATGGCGGCCATTTTGAATTTCAAATATCGGAAAACCTTAGATAACTTGTCTCTCTATTTCCAAATTTTGCCCTGTGACCTCTAATTTTTATTCTTGATTTTGTAAGAGAATGGCCGACAGTTTAATCAAGGAAAGTTTGAGCAAAAGTTTAGCTCTTTCACTTTGGAGGCGCTAACGAGCCAGTGGCGATTCAACATGTACCAGATGTTTAGAAGAAAAGTACCAGTCAGTGGTTGTGTGTATAAACGAGACTTGTGTGTCCTCTGTGATTGGGCTGCATTTAGTACAAATACGAAAGTTTGAACTCACACAAGATAATGTTTGAGCTAAAATTCTGCCAAATCGTTGTGTTTAATTATTGTGAATAACTATTGCAATGATAAAAGTAGCGAAAACTCGCATTTTTATCTCCGTGTAGCGTTACGGTAATATCTGTTTGTGAGATGATGATAGAAATCTCAAAAAATACTATTATATTTTGCCGGCATGATACTTGTATGGATTCACCGGGATGCATATTCCATATAATTGAAGCTTTCAATGTTTTATTTGTGTGCAAAGCGATGATTAAAGTTTATCTCATTCAGTAAACAAAGGGTTTTTAGGTCAAATGTGATTTCAAATTTATATTTTTTACACAATTTGTTTCTATAATCCAAACATTCCTACCATGACTCAAGATTTGTAATCTTTAATAGTCACCCTAGCGGCTTACCGACTACGCATGCGCAGGTTCATAAAATACTTTACGCATACCAAAAGTGTACACGACTAGGCGTCGCCATGTTTTTTTTGAGTACTCGTAAATAAACAAATACGAAACATGTGAAGTATTATTTTATGAAATGACATTAATAAAATTTGTCCCTTTAATTAGCCAGTAAGTATTATTTTCCACCATGTCACTGGTACAAAATATTACTTTCACGCCTAAAGTGAAAAAGAGCGAGGACTGTCATACATATGAACGAAGACATACTCAACGAATGCTGGGATTGAATTTTAGAAAAGAGCCCTCTGTGTCAATTACTAGATGCAAAAAATTGCCAGTATTTGGACTAGTTTTCAGCTGGCAATTGGAAGTTGGGCAGTGCAGTACTATTGCGACGATAATGATGGCACAATACGTCCCTTGTTAAACAATAGGTTGTTATCATTTTAAAAATTGCCAGTTTATGTCCAAATATTTTACACATTAAACAGAAAATATGTACTTGCAAGGTCTGACATCGTGTACGTGTGTGAACTGTTTTCATCAGAGGGTAAACTTGGCAAACTGGTCGTACAAAAGTATGTAATAAGTAAAAATTCATTCCATTTTATCCTGTACTATAACTAATCATGGATCAATACAAGTAAAATTTCTAATTTTAACCCCGGGCGCGACACCAAGTGCTAAGCCCTTTATGATATTATGAAATAGAAAACGTATTCCAAACGTGTATAACTTTCAGATTCAAAGCGCGGACAAAGTGAAGTAAGTAGTGTTGTACAGTGTCTTTTGACTACAATGTATACACAGCACTGTCTGTGAAGTCGACTTACCCGCTTCCTTTTCGCATATGGACTTGATTTCACCCCAGCAAGCCCAGTCATTCCACTGACCATCTTTTTCCATTCTGATATGAACACAATTTTCTCGTGTTCCCTGGAAATTATTTGGCTCTCCGGGAACCCAATCGAAAAATGTAGCCTTGAGTAAAAATGGGATAATAATGAAAGGATTATTGTAATTTCGATATAATAATATTTCGATATGAAATATTCTCGATATAAACCATCTATACATAAAAACAATAGAAAAGTAGAGTTTAACCAGTGCATTAAGTGGGCAAAATTGAGATTACCTGAGTTCCATCAATCCATTCCCATCGTCCAGTTTGCGAAAGGCCCTTATATTCCAAGCCAATCCAAGCCCAGTCTGTGTCGCCAAGTATACCTGAGGACATTTTAATAATAACAATTACTATTATGAAAAAGTTTTCGATTGTCATTTTTCTCAGCAATTTTAGCTTGAAATGATCGAAAAACCATGAACAGTACATTATTGTTATTTTGTCATACTGTACAACTACTTATAAGACTGTTTAGATTTACAACAATATGATGATATGTGAATGCTATGCTTGAAACAGTCAAGTTAGTATGACAGGTCCACACCGTATTTTACTCACAGTACCCTCGTACTTACCAGTCAGAAAGTGAGATTCTTCGATGTCTGTCACTTTCGCAAGATGGGAATCTTTTCCTTGACAGTTGGCTTCCGCTGCACGGAAAGTTTTGATGTCTTGTTCGATGTTATAGCAGTGGTTGTTGTAGTAATGCCAATTTTCCTCACAAACTACAACGATTGACATGAAACCAAGGACAAGGAAACGAAATAAGTCAATAACAATCTGTCGAATGTTCCTAAAAGCTATCCGAGAATTGATTTTCACTCAGGGTTTCAATAGTTTGACTTTTTACCGTTGTCAATCAGTACAGGGATTTACCTGTTCATATCAAACATTGCGAAAGTAGCAGAGTTTAAGAAGTTGAACTTTTGAAGTTGTGATTATAAAACCTAAAAATAACATTGAAGGGTGACAAAGTAAAAACTGCTCGCAGATAACAAAGCGATCTGAAAGCTAACCTATATTTTTTTCCAAAAATGTTGCTGGATTCGTCTACGTCACAACAAATTATTATTATTATGCCATGGCCATTTCGTACCAGAACTTGTCTTGTCGCATAACCCCAATCCATAGTGATGGATCACAACTGACAAGACCAATAAGGTGTCGCTATCGATAATTCTTGACAACGTGACAGAACACTGTCACATCTGACTTATTTGTGATCTAGTAATATGCAGTTACTTTGTAAGAGAAGTTTAATGACGTAAAAAAGTTTTACGGACATTATACAAGCATTGTAGGGGCAGTGTTGATCGTTTTTCCATAGTAAGTGTCCCAAAAAGTTAATTATTTTGTGTCTGTTGTTTCTAAGGAAAACTTCTATGCGCGTGCAGACTTGTGCCGACCTTGTATTTTTATCTCAGTGAAAAAGAATCTCGATATTCGTAATGATGAATGCAGGTAACGATTGCATACTGCCCTGGATTTCCCTTCGGTAGTTTAAAACACAGTAGAAGTGAATTTGAAATTTAAAAAGTGAGATTTTATGACAGGAGGATCACTCACCAGCGTCTGGCATTGTAATTGTAATACTATCTCGTATTGAGTTGATCTCTTCTCTTTGCTCAACCAATTTTCTGGTTTGATTTGCAAGTATCTGTTGTTGTTCTTCATTCTCAAGTTTTAGTCGCGTAAGTTCTGCTTCTAGGGCTTCAGATTTGGCCCTGCCTTCGTCTTTGAATTGGTCAAGTGTGTCGGAAACACTTGCGATATATCTCTGACTTTTCACCAAGCTTTCATCGTGTCTTTTGAGATGTGTTTTAGCTTTACTCAAGCTGTCGACCAGTCCGTCACTTATGTCAGCAATTTTGTGAATACTGGATTCCTGCTTGTTCAGCTCATCTCTCACCGCGCTCATGGCAGTTACAGTGTCCTGGCGGCCTGGGCAAGTCTCGTCGTCGTTGGCTGGAAAGGTGAAGACATAAGCACACACATCGGATCTGTAACAGTAGTCATCATTGGATGGGCACTCACGCTGACCAAGCTGAGTGACAGCAGCCTGTGTAAGTTGGTTCATGCAGAATAGGAATGCTATAGTCTTCAGGAGAGCCATAGTAGTTTCTCAATGCTATCAAAATATAGCGTTGTTGTTGTAAAGTTTGCCTTTATATACAGTGCAAACTGTATCAATATTGAAAAAGTAATTTGAATATAAGGCATTGTCAGTCAAGAGGTTTCCTGTTATCGAACATTAAATCTGATAAATTTGTTATTTTTGCACAAGAACAATGTCAATTCTTGTTTATACATTTGTTGGACGGACATTGTAAAGTACCTGGTCGGCACGCTTCACCTCAAATAGATAAACAAACCTTGGTGACCCGGTTTATGTTTGCCAACGTATGTAAGTCTATCGATTATCAATATTTATGACAGGAACCCTCGCGTGATTTTATTTATCCGCCACTCCTGAGTTCATCGAATCCGTAAATGACGCGATGTATTCGTTGCTTCGCTTCGATAAAGTTGTATGTGCGACGTGTGATCAGAAATGTAACAACTTAGGGCTATTGAACCACTCTTTTTTGGGAGTGGAGATTTAGCCGAGCGGTTCTCTCTGTGGCCTCTCCGCTAGGCGACTGATGCCGTATGTTGCGGGTTCGAACCCGAATGAAAACTAGCCGTATTTTAATCCATTTAATTGTCTCAGAATGCCCTTATTGCACAGAAATGCTCAATGTACATTTTGATTGTTTACAAGGATATATTAATTAAACGTATATCATTTAGAACATAAAGTTTGTCCTAAACCCCAGCGTCGCTCACGTTGATTGGTAGGTTTTATGTCCCTATGCCCCATTTGCGTTCATTCATTGGCTGCCTATATGTCCTCAAGTCTCATTAATATTTACTGTTCCGAATGCAACTCATTCATTGGCCGCCATATGTTCTTGTCCTTGCCTCACTTTCGAGTGTTCCTTGTCTCGTTCTGCCATGTGCTCATTACTGTAACCTGTAACGCATCTGCGAGCCTAGCCAATCATTACCAGACAGCTAGAGCGTAGTCGCAACGTTTGTGAAGACAAATTTGTCTTCACAAACGTTGCGACTACGCTCTAGCTGTCTGGTAATGATTGCCCTCGGCTCGCAGATGCGTTAGTTATGAGCACATGGCAGAACGAGATAAGGAACACTCGAAAGTGAGGCAAGGACAAGAACATATGGCGGCCAATGAATTAGTTGCATTCGGAACAGTAAATATTAATGATACTTGAGGAAAAATAGGCAGCCAATGAATGGACGAAAAAGGGGCATAGGGACATATAACTTACCAATCAACGTGAACGACGCTGGGGTTTAGGACAGAAATTTATGTCCTACACGATATACGTCTAATGAAACAAATTTAATCACTCCCCCCATCCGTAGGGGCTTGCTTCACAAACCACCTCATGGACAATATTTGTTTGTTAAGTCTTCCTGTCAAAGGGACATAGAAGCTGGTAAATATATGTAGTAATTATGATGATGTGTACGACATAACCTTTAATACTAAAAAGACTGAATGTTTATGTGTCACTCCTGACAAGTCAAGTACTGTTCGTTTGCCTACGATGTATCTTAATGGTGTTAAACTTGTTTTCGTAGAAAATAAAAAGTTGAGGGTCGCCTGAAACAATGCGGCTCGGATAATTCTTGGATTTGACAAACGGAGTAATGCCAGTGAAATGTTTTTTACCAATAATTTCCACAACTTTGATGCACTTCGTAGAAAACAAATGTATGGTTTTTTGTAATGTTCTGAGAAACTTTTCTTACCTGTGAAATCAGAACTATATGTCAGAAATAAAGTGAAATAATAATGATGCAATTCCTAGGTCTTCTCAGGGCACCAGAGACTGAAGAAAGAGATCTTGCCAAAGTCTCACTTTCATGGATGGACTGAAGGTATCTAACTGAATGTTCCTTGCTCTTATAAAGAATGCTCAACATATTGCAAAACATGTATGTGATAGTTATGTGACCAAGCACTTCCTGTTTGTGAGATGGATTACCCATTTGGGGATTGTTTTGTCTAGTAGTAGTTGTACGAAAGTACCGTGTCCTATTGCAGCTGATGGACAATCAGTATACTTCACACACTGCATGAAAACCCAATAATTCAGATAAATTCACATGAATGAATTGTCTGTATTATAGAAGAATACACGTGAATTCACATGAATCCACATGAATACAGGCTTGCTGAATACAAGCAATTGATTCTTGACTGTATTCATCTGTATATGCGCTCTTCAGCTAAAATACAGGCAAGAATACATGCTAACACAGTAAGTATTATTATTTTTTATAGGGTTTTTATACAGGGATAATGAGTTAGGATGAGCTAGGAGTACAAAACTGCCGAACAAAGTTGTCGCAATTATTAGTACACTATTTCTGCCTATCTCAGGGATACGTAGCAGTAGGTACTACTATTTTTTGGGAGACAAAAAAACCAACTTTTCTGAATGAGGAGTAAATATCGTCAGTATGAGACATATGAACAGCAGTAAGTCAGTGAGTCAAATTACTACCAACGCTGCAGGGAGCACTATTCCTCCGTTTATTAGCCTTTTGGATCTGCGACTTTCAGGATTACAAGTATAAGAAAGCGCGCCCTCATTTATTCGATACGGTTAGGAGAGGAGGTCTGCGTTGCTGGGGCTCTCTTTTGACTATTTCATATTAAAAATGTTGCAATTCATGCAATACTTCAAGACCCCGATAAGCGTGACAATTCATTATGATATTTTTGGCTGCTGCAAGAAATTTTTACATAAAAAACTCTTATTGATACCGAAACAACGGGCAAGCTGTCTCGAAGGATTTGAAATTCAAATAAAAAAGTCAATTATTTTGTCTCAAAAATATAGACCACATCGCCGAGTTGTTATGGTGTAAGAGTTCCTAGCCTATTAGGTAACGAACGCGGTAGGCCTAAATCCCACACTAAGAGTGCCCCCACTTTGCACTTAGCCATACCTCTAACGAAAATGGTTCATTCGTCGTTTTGGCTTCAAGAATACTTTCTGAATGCGCACTATGGCGTATGCCGTCTACAAGAATTAACAAGGTGTGTGTTTATTGAAAATACTTCATCATAGTTACAATCGATATCAGGCAACTACATCGTTGACAGCGAAGACGAACCTTGTAACCTCATTGGCTGATATTGTCAAGTATCTGGAGGTATCGGTGTCTTTTCTGGTAGGAATGTTGACACTAAGTCAGGTTGAATCCGGTTTTAGCGGCTGTACAAGGGAGTGTTTTGAAGAACATTTGTAAGAAACTAACCATGGGAATTTAACAAAACGTTCAAAGTCATTAAGCTATAAAAATAATCGATCTATTTTGTATAGTATCATTAGGTCTAACTTTGTTTTGTGTCGGCCTTGTTACGTGTATTAAATGTCACTGCTGTCGTCTTTTGTGGTTGAAAGTCACAGACTATGTACTATGTATGACCTCACAGTAGGGTTAGTTTTTATCGCGACCTTTCCGTGAGACCAAACCGGACATGACATTTCCTCATTCAAATTGCAAATACTTCATGTCGAGCTTTACCGTTGGCCAGCGTGTCGCTTAAAACCCTCCTCCCAGCGGCAGGGGTCACAGGCAAGATTGCTCATAACAGGTGGCAACTGAACCAGAGGAATATTCGCATATTATGCAACTACTCAATAGTAGGTAAAGGTCACGGCTGACTCGCAGCGTGTTGCAAGTTTATATGTGATTGGTCGATTGTCACTATTCACAGCCACTTAGGGAGTCTATTTGTATTGTTTTCATTATATTGGTAAGATTCAGCCACCCAATTGGATAACAGCTTCGAAATCGCTGCGAGTCGGCCCAAAGGTCACCACAGCCACAGTGTACGCTGTAGCCAACTTCGTCACAATGTTAATTAAAAGTCTTAGGACTACATTTGTGGTGAAAAGCGTGCTTCGATGTTCATGATAAGCAACGTATGTTGTGTTTTACTTATTCAGTACTAAAATTATTACGTATGTTTTGGTCGTTGGATTTAAAGCTAGACTTTGATTCAAGCAGTTGGTTTGCACAGCATTATTCCCTGCACAAACACTAATGACAGAAGTGAATGACGAGGTCACTCAAGGTCACGTATTAGCGGGTCTTTACAGGCATGCAAGTGTAACTCGAAACTATTTTGTCTCTGCCAGTTACAACTGTTGTGAGTGACATAACTCTATTCAGTGAATATCATCACATTCAAGACACGTCTTGCCTACGATCAACATTTTAATTCAGGCCCGGCTCACAGGTGAATATGGAAATAGTTCTAACTGACTTTAGTTCGTACTGAAATTATTTTTTCAATTATATCCTATATATTATAACCCAAACATGGGACTTTGTGCCCTAGAGTATGTGATCATTTTCCCGACGTGGGGAGGGCTAATGGTCTCTTGCCCCTAGAGTACAAAGTCACGTACCTGTTTTGGATATATAATTTTTATTGCATGGGTTTGTTTGGGTTTACATACGCATGACAATGATATACTTTATTTCAATGTCAGACGAAAAACTGTTGGAAAAAGAATGATTTTCATTATTGAACGGCGCAATGAATATGAAAGTCGCTGTTATGTGGTCTGATGAATCTTCAGCATAATTTTGTAACAACGAAATTTTCTAGTTAAGATATGTTATTTGATAGTTTTAAATCCAAGTTTTGCAAGTTGAAAATAGTTCAGGTTCACTTTCACTCGAAGGATGGGCTAATGTGGCCCGCTATCTCATTGATAAAGTACCAATGAATAAAATGGAGCGAACGACATTCGATGTACGATACTTGCCATATATCACCATTGCAAGTTATATCTGTTTTACTTAACAGACCCTTAAGCATAGCAAGAGTGTAATACCACTAATGTTTAGATTGTGCGAGCTAGTATTGTTCACTTTTCTTACATTTATGAGTAATTTTATAACTCTGTCATGGGGTGACAACTAATTTTTGGCGCAAAAGTATGGTCACCTACAAGATACATATCTACTGACGTTAAAGTATTTGGTGATGCTGTCCAATATTGTTGTCAAAGAGAAAGAACTGCAAATTTATGGAAATTCATGCAAATCACACGACTTCCTGGGTTTTCTTTTCCTCCTAGTTTTTACATTCCTAAGAATTGAACTCAACTCTGGCTGAGACAAATTTTCTGAAATTTTCACATTATATCATTTAATTCAGAATGCTAGAATGTCTTTTTTCTATTTCTTTCTTTTCTATTTATTAAGTACTGTGCATACCAGAGAATGAACTATCCATAATATGGTTGCTGATATGTCTTGCATTGTACGTTTCAGTGATAATATTTGCATTTTTCCTCAACTACAAGTATGCAAATTCATAACATTTTTTCACACCTGACCACAGTCATGCCCAGGAAGGCTCATATCAAAAACTACAAAGCAACTGGACAACCAACCAAACATTGTTTTGTTTATTCACCGTATTTTGATGTTCTTTGACATTGGTCGTGTATTTGAGAACCCTTCTTGTGAAAAAATAAAATTATACACATTCCTCTCAGTGTATAGTTGATCTTTTAAAAAGGGAAACAAGCAGGATATACAAAATTACAGGCCTGTTTCACTGTTACCTTTATTCAGTAAGGTTTTTGAGAAGATAGTTTTTAAAAGTTTGTATAGTCACATCGTAAATGTAATTTCAGATGATCAACATGGTTTTGTTCTTGGGAGGAGCGTTGAGACTAATCGTGTCACTTATACAGATTTTATTTCAACTGCATTCAAGAACAAATTACAATATGATCAATTTATCTTGACTTCAGCAAAACTTTTGATTCAATATCACATAAATTACTAATTTATAAACTCTCTTCCTTAGGTTTCACCGGATATTGTATTCAGTAGCTAGAGTTATTTTGTCTGTAGGAAGTTATTCGAAATGGTGTCCAGTTTTATCCGGTGTACCTCAGGGGTCCATAATTGGCCCCCTGTTATTTATCTTGTACATTAATGATTTGTCACAATGTGCTCAGTTTTCGAATTTTATTTTATATGCTGATGATTCAAAGCTCTGTAAAACAATCAAGTCAATTTGCGCACTGATGCAGGATGATTTGGACAGGGTTACAATTTGGCACAGAATGAACACATTTGTACATGAAGCTAAGATCAGAAACCTTCATACGATGGTATAGAGGAGGCAAATGACACATTTTGCATAATTCTGTGTATCTTGATGAACAGTAACGCATATTCAGTTTAATACATAAGTACTTAATAAATTTCTTTTGAACACCTTCAACCTTATCAACAAGATTCTGCTGCCACGGATTCCAGATAACAGAACAGTATTCGAGGCAGCTGCGTACCAGGGCAATATACAGAGTCTTTAAAGATTTAACATCACTGAAATCTTTACAATAACGCTTTAAAAGCCAAGGTTACGCATTGCTGTCTTAACTGCATTATTGATATGCTCAGAGAAGTCCATGGATAATGCCCAAGTCCTTTACAGATGTACATCGTGTAATCGGTACAATATCAATAGAATAATTAAAAGAAAACTTCTTGGTTTTATTCGAAAATGTAATGCAACAACATTTCTCAACATTACGTTTCAGCTTCCATGTTTAGCACCAACAAGTAACCTTGTCCAAATCATCCTGCATCAGTGCGCAAATCGCAGACACGGTTTTGAAGGATATTGTCAAGGCTTGTCAATGAAGACATTCCAACCGGAAATCTTGCAGCGTGTTCGCACACTGTAAAGTGAAGTGTTCAAGGATAGAACACCAATTAAACGCCTTTTTGTAACACTTTTTGAACGCGTCTAGACGTTCAGAAATTTAACACTACGTGTTCAACCAACGTTCAATTTTTGAACACACGTGTGCAGATTTTGAACACTATGTGTTCATCAGACATTATATTGAACACCATGGTGTTCCATATCTGAACACACATTGCACATGAAATGTGTTCAAAAAATTAAACGCATTTACGCGTTCAAAGGGCTGTAACACTTTTTGAACGCATGGACGCCGTTCAACGATAAGTGTGTTAAAGGATAGAACACATGATATGCACTTGTTGAACACCTTTAATTTTGGGCGTCCAGGGGGTGTTCAAGCCTGGAAATAACAAAACGGACCACTGATATTCAGTAAAATTATTTTATTCTAAAGTTGCACAAAAATTTCTTCAAAGTAAGAGTAAAATAAAATTATTTAATAATATAATAATAATAATAATAATAATAATATTGGGTTCTTATATAGCGCACATATCCACAATACTACATGTGATCAAGGCGCTTTTTACAATTATTATTACCCCTGGTCATTGGACCTAATATGATACCACTCAACTCCCCGGGGAGCAAGCAACTGCTCACATGTGCAAGCCAATAAGCGCAGGAGAGCTAAACACACACATTACAACCACTGTCCTACCAGGTACCCATCACTCCTGGGTGAGGAGAAGCAATGAGAAATAAAGTGCCTTGCCCAAGGACACAACACCACAGCCATGCCGGGGCTCGAACTCGCCATCCTTTGATCATGAGTCCACTACTCTAGCCACTGGCCCATGGTGCCTCCCCAGTGTGTAAAATGGGAAAATAAACATGGCCACTTTGTAAAGTTTGTCAGAGGCAAACGCCAACGGTGTTAACACCTTCCTATCAAAACATAAACAAAAGAAAATCCTTATAAACACTGTCGATCGTTTTCAAAAAATATGAACAAAGTAATGACAAAACAGGTTTTGCTTAAATATTGTGGATTACGTTATATGTTCATATTTGTAAAAACGTACACAAATATGTTTTGAAAAAGCTCAAAATTTAGCTTACTTATTGTGTTGAAAACACGTATTCGTATGAAATGTTTACTCCGTTTTTGTAAGATGGTTTAAGACATTTCTTCTTGTATAGAAAATTGTAAACTTGGAAAAAAGTTAGTCAAGGCTTCTCTGATGCACATGGTACATAGTTGTCCACACTAAAGTAAACACAACATGTCAAGTTGTCACAAAGTGTCACAGTAAGGCACAACATGCAGAAAGTGGGTAAAGTGGGTCCTGGCAGTGTAAAACCTATTTAAATTCCTTGTCCAACAAAGTCCTCCATGAACGAAAAGATTTGTTTGTTTGTAATATCTTTAAATAAAGATAAATATTAAAGGAATCGTACTGGCCGTTTTAAACGAAAAGCTTGGGATGTAAAAAATTGAGGACGATGTTATACATTCACTTAAGCTCTGCGTCCCTAACAGCAAAGCTAAAAAACAGTAACAAATCGAGAACAAAAGACGTGTTGATCTACAATACAAAATAATCTAAGATTTGGTAGTAGGCTATGATCAATTAAATGTTACTGGAGCATAAGCCTTTAAAGACGTGAAGTCTCCTTCATCAGATGCAAGGGTGGAATGAAGAATTGAAGCAGAAAGCGACAGAAAATTCAGAGTGAAAATTTCAGAAAATTCAGAAATTCAGAGTGTACATTTTTCACCCTGAATTTTCTGTCGCTTTCTGCTTTAATTCTTCATTCCATTATTGCATCTGATAAGGGAGACTAAACGTATTTGAAAGCTTATTCTCCAGTAATATTTAGTTGATCATAGCGTTCTACCAAAGCTTAGATAAATTCAGAACAAAAATACAGAAACTTATCAAAATTCAGTTACTGACCCTCGAAAGTTACTCTACATTAGAGATGAACTGAGGTTCTCGAGCATGTTTCCAGACAGCTACCTCTACATTCATCTTCTTCAATTTCTATACCATCAGCTTCTGTAATAACTCTTCGATTACCAGGTCAATCCAACTTTTCACATCCTGAAAATAATGCAACAATAGGTAATATGGCGACATGAGACTTTAAATGAAAGACAAGGTGGCCTTATTAGGTTAAGGAAAAGGGGTGACTTTGGTATACAGTGCCTCTTTTCGATACTGTTACAAAATATTGGCTTCTTCTTGTCATCAACTGATGAAAAGTAAAAAAAAACAACTCTCATATGCTGAAACAATAGAGTGTACACTCTGCGATGTTTAACTAATGTTTTACATGCGATTGTGATTACTAAAAGACATGTGTTAGCTGTGATTACGCAGCGGTAACGTAGCGTATCGATCGCGCTCGGGTCAAGGGTCATCGCCACTGTAATGTGGTGATGACGCTCGACCCCATTAGGCGAGCGGCGAATCCACAAAAAGGGCCTTAGTTTAGGAGTTTAATGTACCCAGCTTACATACGGCCACATCATACGTCATTTGAAAGCTTATTATCTCTACTTTAAGAAAATGACGATGTGGAGCTGCCAAGTAGGGCCATAACCTCCTAATTTGCATAATAACAAGGGTACCCAATTTGCATAAATGTGATATAATATTTGACATTTATTGATAACTTCTCTAACGATACGTTTAAACTATCGAGTGATATATCAAATGAAAGGCCTTTCCATGTAGAATACAAAATGGATATTAAAAGAGATATTAAAATTGATTTCACTGAAATATTTTCATGTTTATATGGAAAACAATATTTTCCCCTTTTGAATAACAATATTTTAAAAATTTTAACACATACAGCCACAGCACACAGCCACATCATACATCATTTGAAAGCTTATTATCTCTACTTTAAGAAAATTGACAATTTGAAGCTACCACATTGGGCCATAACCCCCAAATTTGCATAATTCACACGGGTACCCAATTTGCATAAGTGCGATATAAAATTAGAAAATTCACTATTAACTACTGTAAACATACTTTAAACTATCGAGTGATATATCAAATGAAAGGTACTTGCATGTAGAATACAACTTTGGTATCCAAAGACATGTTTAAATTGATTTCACTGAAATATTTTCATATTTATATTGAAAATTATATTTTCCTCTCTTGAATATCAAAATTTAAACATTTTAACACATACAGCCACAACATACAGCTACATCATACATCATTTGAAAGCATATTATCTCTTCTTTATGAAAATGGACAATGTTGAATTGTCAACTACGGCCATAGCCCCTAATTTGCATAATTTACAACGGTATCCAATTTGCATCCATGCAATATAAATTACATATTTATTGTTCACTACACTAAACATACTTTTAAACTATCGAGTGATATATCAAATGGAAGGTGTTTGCATGTAGAATATGAAATAGATATCGAAAGAGATATTTAAATTGGTTTCACAGCAATATTTTCATATTATATATGAAAATAATACTTACCCCTTTTGAATAACAATAATATAAACATTTCATCACATACAGCCACATCATACAGCCACATCATATGTCATTTTAAAGCTTATTATCTCTTATTCAAGAAAACTGACAATGTTGAACTATCAAGTAAGGCCCATCCCTCAATTTGCATAATTTACACCGGTAAGCAATTTGCATAACTGCAATATAAAATTAGAAAATTCATTGACTATTCTAAACATGCTTCTAAACTATCGAGTGATATTTCAAATGAAAAGTATTTGCATGTAAAAAACAAAATTGACATCCAAAGAGATATACAAACTGGTTTTACGGAAATATTTTCATATTTGTAGTGAAAAAAGTTATTTTCCCCTTTGGAACAACGGTATTTTAAAAATTTTAACAGCAGTATCAATGCAACCACATGCATTTTGATGTGCGAAGAGTGCATAGAACACGGAGAACAAACAACTGAAATGAGGTCTGGAAATGAATATTTTGTTGGTTTAATGTATGTTTCAAAACATATGAATAGCTCTATTTGTCTGCATTATTATCCGATACCGATGTATAGTTTTTATAGGTCAGAGAGTGTACCCATTCACAGCATATGAAAACCTTTTAATGTTACTCAAGTATGCCAACATGTTCTTGTAATATTGTAACCAAGGCAACAGCACTAAAATATATATATATATATATATATATATATATATATATATATATATATATATATATTATATATATATATATATATATATATTTTATATATATATATATATATATATATATATATATATATATATATATATATATACCAGGTGGCACCTGATCAGTACTGCTTGGGGAACCAAGGCAGTTGACTGTATTGTTTTCAAATCCCCGAAACAGTCGCCTTGGTAAATAACTGACGAACACCTAGGAGATTTTGATGATGTTTTTTCTTTGCTGTATATTAATTGTTATAAACTAATCCTGCTGATGTCATATCTTCATCATTCATATGACACAATCATAGAGAACCCATCATGATCTATTGCTTGCACTTGCATGACGTTACTTTACACCATTGCTGTACTTATTTCCATCCGAGTGAATTTAAACTGTTTAACTACTTTTGACTATATTTTTAACATATATGGTTAATGATTTGAACGCCGACATTTTTTCCTAAAGATGTGTTGGGAAAATATCACTAATTACTATTAAGTCCAAACATAAAGAAAGATCCCCAACGACACTAGTGTAGTTGTTGAAAAGTAACTCTGTAGCCGAAACAATATGTGAGAGTAAGCTGTAGTCAAAGTTATGGCATAATTCATGATCCAAGTCATTCATGCCGATACAGTGTCATGCATTTCCAGTTCATCTAGTAATTCTACAAATTCATCATCCTCTTCTTAAACAGTTTTGTCATGAGTAAAATGGTTGCCACAGTTATAGCTGCCTTGTGCATGGAAGATTAATTTGACAGCAGACACAACTGGTGACATGTAATAAGAGAAAGCAAACTCCACACATCGTTCATATCTTATTCTTGTTTGAATTTTGTGTATGTTATGTTTGGCGGTTTTGTGTAAAGTGTTGATTTGCAGTGAGACATACCCCTAATCTACGTATCCTGCCCTGAACCCGTCCTGGAGTGGAAAGACTACTGTAACACTGCAATCCTTTGATGCTACTTTCGAGAATAGAGTTGTCTTCATCAGTCACTTAAAATTCATTTTCGGTTGGTGAAACGTGTGCAGTATTTGATCACGTTGTTTCACTGAAGTTAAGTTTGTTCAAGTAAGGAAGCTATAGAATGTCTACCATTTCGGTCTGGTTGTGTTTTTGGGTGCTCAAGTGAATCGGAGATCGAGCTGTTGTAGGTTTTGTTTGGCATAGGTGTAACGCTTATATTTCTGTTTCATATGTATGTGATTAGGCTACGTTCACAAATAATGGTGGTGAGGGGCGGAGGAATTCGGGGTGGAATCGAAATTTTGAGGGATAGTAGGGGAGAACTTGAAAGTTTTGATCTGCCTATAGGGGACCTGAAAATGTTTTGGTTCCCTTTACTTTTTGCGATTCCAAGGTTTCGAAGGCAATTCAATGAAAATCGAATAACAATTAAATGTCATCCGATTGTTCTAAAGTTAGTAATAATCAAACAAGATCTAGAATTACTTTACTCTTTATTTATACTTGATTACTTTCATCTCAAAAAAATCTTGCATTTTGTATCGTATGTTGTGGCATAATTGTTCTAATGTATTGTAATGTTTCGCCTTTCACAATCTTTGAATATTGCCGTTTGATAGCATAAACTGGAATCTGGTATCTGTTGGTTGTGCGTGTGTGTTCTTAAGTCGAGAATGTTAATTTGATGCATCGATGACCTTCACAGATAATGAGGTCTAAAGATGTGATTTTTTGAGAAGAGCTTTCAACATTTCAGAGTAGGATGCAATTTTTATGTTTGATATGAATTTATTAAGCTCGTGCTGGATTCCAATGAAAGTCATATATTGTCTCTGAATCTCAGTCAGAGCGATATTTGTTCTGTGTGTAGCTAAATTATTCTTATTTTGTATATATTTTATTCTTATTTTGCATAGTGCGGGCATTATTCGAATTTACTACACAATTTTATGCATATTAAAAATAAGTCAAGATATCGCGATTTGAATAAAAATATTCAATAAGAATATTTAAGATACGTGTTTGAATTCATATTTCTATTCTACATGCCAATACCTTTCATTTGATATATCACTCGATAGTTGAAAAGTAAGTGAAGACTACATAACAATGGATTTTTATATTTTTATATCGGACTCATGCAAATTAGGTACCCGTGTGCATTATGCAAATTAAAGAATTACGGCTGTATTTTGCAGCTGCATATCGTCAATTTTCATGAAGCAGAGGCAATAGGCTTTCAACTGACGTATAATGTGGCTGTATGATGTAGTTGTATGTGTAAAAATTATTTAAATATCGATATTCAAAAGGGGAAAATATATTTTTCGATATAATTATGAAAAGAATTCAACAAAATCATTTTAATATCTCTTTGGGTATCTATTTTGTATTGTACATGCAAATACCTTTCATTTGATATGTCACTTGATAGTTTAAATTATGCATAGAGTAGTTATTAAATTCCTAATTTTATATCAAATTTCTGTAGTTTGCGTACCCATGTGAATTATGCAAATTAGGAGCTATGACCGCACTTGACAGCTCAACATTGTCAATTTTCGTGAAGTGCAGATAATAAGCTTTCAAATGACGTATGATGTGGCTGTATGATGTGGCTGTATGCATTAAAATTTTTAAAATATTGTTATTCAAAAATGGAAAATATTTTTTCAATATAAATATGAAAATACTTCAATGGAATCAATTTAAATATGTCTTTGGATATCAAAGTTGTATTCTACATGCAAATACCTTTCATTTGATATATCACTCGATAGTTTAAAAGTATGTTTAGAGAAGTTAACAGTAAATTTATATTTTACATCGCATTTATGCAAATTGGGCCCCCGTGTAAATTATGTAAATTAGGGGCTATGGCCCTCTAAACAGCTCAAGATTGTCCATTTTCATAAAGTAGAGATAATAAGCTTTCAAATGACGTATGATGTGGCTGTTTGATGTGGCTGCATGTGTTAAAATTTTTAAAATATTGTTATTCAAAAGGAGAAAAATAATTTTTTCACAATAAATATGGAAATATTTCAGTGAAATCAATTTAAATATCTCTTTGAATATCCATGTTGTATTCTACATGCAAATACCTTTCATTTGATATATCACTCGATAGTTTAAAAGTATGTTTAGAGTAGTTAACAATGAAATTTCTAATTTTATATCGCATTTATGCAAATTGGGTACCCGTGTAAATTATGCAAATTAGGGGGGTATGGCCCTACTTGGCAGCTCCACATCGTCAATATTCTTGAAGTAGAGATAATAAGCTTTCAAATGACGTATGATGTGGCCGTATGTAAGGTGGGTACATTAAGTGTGAAAAATAGGTGAGTCTGCCGCTCGCCTACATGGCCAAAACACCGCTGCGTATTCACAGCCAGTGTATGGTGTACCAGCCACTGAGAGAAAAAAACTTTCTTCACGTATTTTAGCTATTGCAAAGTGCTATACAAATAATTTCAAAGGATAATAATACAGTTGCTTCAAAATTTAACACGTTTTACTATTTTGGAGAGAAAACTTACCCTTTCTGGTCTTGCTTCCGCACGATCACGACCTCGGCGTGCGTTTACAAGAAACATGTCGCAACTTCCGTTTTGATGCATGACGGGATAAGAAAAGGCACCAAACTTGAACACCAAGTGTTAAGGAGTAGAACGCCTCTTGCACGCCAATGTTAAAATTAAAACGTTCATGGTGGTTATCTGATTTTCTTTTCAAAATTTCAAAATTTCAACCCGTAATAAACGTGTAAAATTATTCTGTATACTTCTTTTTTTAGAAAAAAACATGCTTTCAGCAATTTTAGACTGGAGATATTTTTCACTTAGTGGCAAATTCGTTACATCAAAATCCGTGTACGTTTGCCGGACAGCGAGGCAGTAATAAATTTAATATAGCCATAGAAAAGTAAAAAACACTAAAGATTGTTAATTGGTTTACTGTATTGTAAAATTTCTGTAATGCTGAGTTTTTGGACACTTGAAGGAGATGGTTGTTAACACTCCGTGTTCAGGTTTTGAACATCAGTGTTAATAATATGAACACTAGTGTTAACAATATGAACACTAGCCGTTCAAATTTGAACACCGAAATCTACATTTTGAACGCGTAAAGACGCGTCTAGCGTCCGCTACTTTTACAGTGCGCATAAGCAGATAAGGCGGGAAAACCCGTTGTTTGGAAGGTTCAGCAAAACGCTTGTCACGTGACTCTTATGCAAATAATGACCGTGTACTGTGCTTGGTCGGATAGCTCTATATCAGGACTTTCAGAAAATTTACACTTTATTGGGGTTTGGGACGTGTTCAATTGAGAAAAATATAATATTAAAGTGTCTAAAAGGTATTTATCATCCTTAATCTATAAAAATCTTAACCCCTTAACTGCCAAGAACGTTCAACGTAGTCTACGGGTAAACCAACCATTTCGAGTACCCTTATCCGAATCAATATTCGGAAATATTGCATTTTGCCAAGTGCTTTAAGCACTTTAATGATGATTGCAAAATTTCGCTCGATTATTGATAATTTTTAACAGATTTAGTCTTTTGAAAACAAGTGGAGGAATTTTTTTTATTCATGATTTTTGTTCTTTGTTATTGTCCTTTGCAACAAATTTGTGTTTGTCTGTATTTTTATTTATTTTTATGTTTTGCGGAGCCTTTAATTGGGAATTTACTCCTGTTGGTTATAAGAATAAATTAATAAGCTACGAACCCCCGTAAATTATACATTTTATACATTTTTTGAAAGCCTAGATATAGGAGACACATTTTGGTAACCACTGTGTCACCATTACTGGTATAACTATCACCAGACAGTAAATTAGCACAACCTTTTAAACATCGGGTTTCCCTATGTTTTGTCTCAATAATTCAAAATATCTGACTCAAACTTGCTGGAATGTAAGCTGTCACAGCGTTCTTCAAAAGTGTGTCTCAGAGTTTTTATATTTGCCTAGTTTTTTGAAGCACAATTTTCAAGAAATCAGCTAGGGTTAAATTCAGCAGTCTGAAAGTTTTTCCTGTATAAAAATTGTTTAAGACGGTTTAAAAAATTCTGAGACACACTTTGGAAGAGCTATAGAACAGCTTGCACTTAAATTTCACATAACGCAAAGTATTGAAACAAAACATAGGGAAAACCGATTTTTGAAATGTTATGCAAATTACCTGTCACGTGATAGTTTTGTAAACAATGGTTACACTATGGTAAGCAAACTGTTTCCTTATATCTAGGCTTTCAAAATATATAATTTACGGGGGTTCTGAGGTTATTTAATACTAAAGAGTTGTTAGCTTACAAAGGTTAAGCCTTAATTCATACAAAGGTATGCAAATTACTTGATTTCGTGGCTTGTTTCTTGTTACATATACTCTTCGTACAAGGGAAACATTTATACTTGTGTTTTTCGCTGAGTCGCACGGCTCGAAGTTGTACTGCTCCGCGAAAAACACTCGTATACGACGATGTCAAACAGAGAAAAATACCATGGGGCTATATATTTATCACATAAACAGTCTTCTTATTTTTCGTTGATGTGGATGGATCAAAATTATTGTAACAAACTGCATGATTTTTATCGCGAATTTGTGTTTTATTTACGCGAATTACTTTCATTTAATGAGTAGTGTAGCCCGTCACCAGAAAGATGTGCAAATGATTACAGGTATACTTCTATTCATAAATCCGATTACGCTGAGATTTTGATACATGGAATGGTATCTCAACCAATCAGACATACGGATTCGGTTACGTGCGCGTGTCAATCATTGTCTCGCGCTGGACCGATGCCAAGGCAAGTCTGCCATCGGCGGACATAGCTTTCACCGCGCTAGCGACGGATAACCATAGTATTTTGATTTATTTAGAATATTTGCAATTATATTTATGAAGTTAATGCAACGACACGATCGAAACAGTAGTTATCATTCTTAGAGATGCTGTGGCTTTTAAAATATTACAAGTTTACGACCTTGGCGAGCCCGAAAGATTCAGATCGATGACACACAGAGTGTACGCTATTTAGTGTGCACTGCCGTCACCGGTCTCCGCCGGTGGCCAGCTCAGTCCTCAATGTATTCGTCTTGGGGACTTTGATGTTTGCTGTGACACATATATCGCCTGTGGGTACATATAAATTTTGTTACTTGACGGGAACTCTGTTTTGTTGTGAGTGATGCCCGTGTCAACTTTCGAAATACATCGGATTCTACAGCGCTGCAATGCAGAGTTGAGGCTAATTTATCGTTGTTCGTCGAATGACGGGTTTATCGCCAACCGGTATCGCCAATACGACGTCGCTTGGCGATCGCCAGGTACGACGACATCCACATTAAACCTTACGACTTGAGCCGTGACGTTAAGCTTATTCATTAATTCTTAGCCATTAAAACGAACGACGGTATCCTCATTCGATTCTTGGAAATAGCTAAAGCTTTAGCGTCGAGAAATTTCGTTCTACATGCCTTCTATGTTTCCATATCTGGATTTGTCGGGTCACCTTTTTGTCAAAATGCCCTGACAGCACGGCATCGATCGCGACAAATCGGTCTGTGCCGCGACGTGCATGTACGGACGGTACCATTGCAGGATAAAAGTTCTGGTTGATGACGTACAACAGGGTTACTATGTATTTCGTATCTGTGCTGGTGTACGTCACACAAGAGGAGATACGGGCTAGTTCATGTGATAATAAATTTAAGCCCATAGCGTCAAGTTTTCGACTTAAATTAATTTTTATCATAAATATCAAAATTAAGGTTTTTCAACCGAAATATACATCAATTCCATCCTTGGCGTTAACTAGTATTACCGCACTAAACTGCAGAGTCTCTGCTCTTTGAAAATATGCATTATCAAGGGGGTTTCCTTGTCATCTTTGATGAGAAATATAACTTTAAAAATAACTGTGTTGGCAACATGCAGCTCCTCCTTAATGAGCACAGGTGACGGGGAGTACGGTTGTTTTTAAGCAAATAGTATTTTATAAACAAAACAAAAGTGCGAGAAATAACCTATCGACGTATGATGTTTCATAGACGATAGCTGCGAAAAAACTAACAATTTAATGACACTTATAGACCGTTAGGGGTTGTTCTTTCCCATAGTGATTGTAGGGAAAAACTTTAGCGAGGAAGTTTCAAAAGTTTACTAGCCGTTGATCTGTAAACACGTAAACAACACACAACATAATCAGATCCGGGGCGTAACACAAATAGCCAACGAAAATTCAATGAAATCAGACATCAAACCTGGTTACGAAAACAAGAATTTTGTGATATATCATTAGGCGTTTTTCGTGCGGTTTTTTTTTCCAATAATTAAAGAACCCACGGCGGGACATCAGTTGTGTTGTACTCTGCGTGTTTATGCTCGAGCTTGACGTGTATTAGACGACGGCAACGGGAGTCTGTCATAGTTTCAATGCGTAATTTATTGGAATATAAAATTTCAATTTAATTGCATTGTACCTTGTGCTCTAAACATGTGTTTTCGCCTGTGTTCAACCTGCGGATATTGAAAGTTTAGGTAAGATTTATTGTGCACTTGTCGTCGTTTCTTATGTAAGAATACACAGTCGTCATCGTATGTGTGTAAGAAACGATGGTAACACAGTTGAATTAAGCTACGGGTAACATGACATGTATGCACGTGATGAAAGCGCTCAATGAGAAATTAATCACGGGGGGGGGGGGGGGGGGGGAAGAAAATAACACCTGCATTAACCTGCCGGGATCAGTTTGCCGACTTAACGGAGGCTGATCAAAAGCACCAACACTGAAATCTAATTGTTAAATGAACGTTTTGAGAGCAAATGTCACGATCAAGTAAAAATGTCAACCATGTACTTTTCTACATGCAATTTCATTTATTCCATGTATTTATCACAGCTAAACAAAGTAAGCTCCTTGAGGGTACGTGGATAATTAAAACACGCGCATGGTGAACGCAACTCATGTGTTTAGTGGGGAGTTTGGCTGTTTATTGAATACCGAGCGCAAAAATCGCACAACAAGTTTTCCTATCGCAACATCTGGCTACACGTTTTTCTTTATCGCAAAATAACGCGCTGCATTGTTTGGCGTGTACCAGGCTAGTAAGGCATCGACACTACACCAGCATTTTTACATACAGGTGAATCAATGCACGAGTAAAATGACGTAACAATAATTTGAATACACTATTTCATGTCATTCTATTGGTTGCGTCATTGTTGACTTGGCGCTGAACAAAAAGTATGAGAGTCTGTAGCGTATGCGTGATTTCATAGCGACATAATCACCGATTGTTGGATGCAGATACAGAAAGAGGGTGGGTTGGATTATCGCACTTCCGAGCTTTCGTTTTGAGGAGGGGGATGGGGTTGACGAAAAACACACTTAGTTTCGTTTAACGTGCACATGTTTTTATAATCCACGGCCCCTTAAGATGATTGATGTAAAGACGCATACAAGCTCTACACAACAATTGATAAACACTACGATTTTATAGTCAAGATTACATAATCTGAAACCATTGTTTATTAAGCTCTCTTCGATGAATGTAGGGAAAGTTTAGTTACCAAACCGTACACGAGTAGGCACTATAACTTTTAGGATGCATGCAAGTGTATGCACAAAGATAATCTGTATTAGTTCCTCGATACGTTATCTAATATGAAAAAAGATGTGACCGATCAGTACCACACTTGATGTAATTTCTGATGAAATGTTCAACTATTTTGATCAATGGAGGAAAATGTATCCTAATTTTAATAAAATACATTATATTCAAGGGATTGTACAATAGCTATGGTAGCGCATGAAAGGATATACACAAAATCCGTGTATAGAGTTTGTACACAGCAATATTAAATTAATATCTGCCATTATAAGAATTGGAACTAATTTAGGATAATTGGATGGTGTAGTAATGTTAATTTTATATGCAAATGTGAGCTCATCTGCTTTTCTTTTTAAGTTATACACTTGTTTTTACGAGTGACTTTAAATATAGAAATATTTAACTGTACGGCACCGAACAATTTTGAGAAATTACCAAAAAAAGGAGATTTAATTATCATAATTAGTTACAGTCGTGTTGATTACGTAGTTTCAGATGACAATGCTTTGCTTTTACAGATGGCAGGCTCTATTGTTATTTCCAGCAACAGTATTTGAACAATACATGCTTAAAATAACGATTACAAATTATTAAAAGTCTTCCTTGAATATCGTTTTAATATCGATGTTGGCTTCCTGAAATTACTCCGACGTTGCAAATTGAGACACCTTCATGTGGAGATATAGACAATTAAATACGATCATTAATATACAATGGTGTATATTTCCGATATACCAATGGTTGGTAGGATAATATTTCTCCGACCTTTAAGTTGACATGTTCATTAATGAAGTGTTCTTTGCTGTATACAGCAATAATATTAGCATTCAATGTTTATGAACAACCAGCTGTCAATGAATAATCTACACTCATAATGGAACGGGCCGAGGTGATGGATTTTCTGCCGATGTCTTAATTTGCAAGCCGTCTCACCATACTTATTTATGAGAAAATATTTTTTTCTGCTTGGTTCATGCAACGTTTACTGTACGAAACATCTTTGAATAATTACTTGGAAAATTTAATTTCCGGAAATTATTTAACTATGACACTGTTGATTTTTTTATTAAGGAAATTAGGTTAAAGAAAATATGAAGCAATGATGTTAAGTACGACAAAAGATGATATAACATCTCATGACGATCAATTTGTCATGCCAGTAGTGACAATTGAAAAGATACAAAAGTTGTGAAACATATTATGGAAATAGTATGCGCAAACGCGTATTCCAATACTGATTTTTTGCCTATTATATGCCTTTTGCTTGCTACAACACTTACAGGCAAGCCTTGCCACTTCGATGCCTGGTATGCATCTTTTTTTACACACACTAAACGTTTTCATATCATTAACAGGAAGGAACCTAATGACTGGATTGTTTGTGCAGGATAAACAACAGAAAGCCGACACCGACATATATCTGATATGTAAGCATTGAGACAAATTACTATCACCAGTTTGGGTGCAAATTAATGTCTTTACGACCAGACCAGTCATTAGGTTCCTTCCTGTTTATGATATTGAAAAGTTTAGTGTGTGTAAAAAAACATGCATACCAGGCATCGAAGTGGCAAGGCTTGCCTGTAAGCGTTGTAATATGCCAAGTTGCATAACGAGATCTTTTTAGGGAGTATGAGAAACCAGACCAGACGATACATTCAAAATATGTTTGTAACACTGCATTCGAATTTCATTAAAACTTTATGATTTCAAATACCTCAAATTGGAATGAATTTCGAACAATTTACCATTTTAGGCATTGAAAGGAACATTCAAACTAAACAGTTACAGACAAGAAAAAATACAATGGGCAAACTTTATCGTCACTTCAAAAACACTGACAAACACTTCTTTAGGAAAATTAATGTGGATGCATCAGACGAGAAACTACAGCCAGAAAAAATTCAAAAAGAAAACATGCATATCTCTGATAAATAATTTGGTAAAATTCAACTCAATCATGGTAATATTTGTCCATTCCGTGTGAAATTACTATCCCTTAACAGCATTGATATCATGCTGAAAGTAGTTTATTTTTCAAACCCGTACTAAGATGTAAATGCTTCGTAAGTGTAATAGAACTTATTAGTGAATTCGAATAACTACTTGTAAGTTCAAGCAAAACAAACATCTAATAGAGCTAAAGAAAGTAAGCTCATTAACGATTAGTGATGTTAGCGCGCAATACGAGCTGTACACAACAATGTTTCCAATGAAATTTTCAGCATTTTCGATCAACGGGTGAAAATGTATCCAAATCCGAATATAATGCATTACTACATATTTAATATTCAAGAGTTCATTTCTTGTGTGGCTAGATGTTAACAGCTTTTACTCGATGAAAGAAATGATTGCTCTGGATCAACCAGCAACAAACGATATAATTATATGTCTTAAGAGTACAATATTAAGAGCCTAACTGAAACTATACGATAAATCGTATTTTACAAACTGCAGACAAATAAGTAGTTAAATCACCAGAGAAGAATAGGTTGATTATTTAGAGTTAAGTCTGAAAGTATTATACAAAAGCTATTATAGCGAGTAAAAGTTTAAAAGCGTAATTCGTGTAATTTGGTTTGTATACATTATTTCTTGGCATCTGATCAGTGAGCGTACATCAGAAAGGCAGTGTCAAGATTAATATCTACCATTTCGTAATTTAGATGACAACGCTTTACAATCGCTAGTTCCATTGTAATTTTTTTTGCCTCAGTTGACATAGATCTCCATTTTTTATGATTTTTCTGATGGTATAGTCAACTGATGCAAACTAATGGTTTTAGGAAATTACAAGGAGTAATGAAGTAATCACTTTGAAAAATTGTGACATTGTGGTGTTTTACAGATCCTTAATTTTTCCCCGCCCTTCACAAAGTGTCATAAACATTTAAAAAATTATCCCGTCAAAAGATAGAGAAAAAATTTCAGTGTCAAAGTAAGGTACATTCTTGCGGGAAATTGAAGTGGTTTACAAGCCATTGTACGTAAATGGAATTACTGTTTTGCCTAGAAACTTAATCATAGTATACCTCTTGACCGATTCTGCTTTTCGCTTAAGTCATTACACAAGAGATCTACTAATACCAAGTCTGAAACTCATGAAAATACAATAGAATTAAAATTCCGTTAATGCATCTTCAGATAAAAGGTGACGCATAATATAAAAATGTTAATTCATAAATGCAGGTAACAATAAATGTTATTTTTTAAGACAATAGGCATATGCATCAGTAAGTGAAAATATATGCTTAACATAACTCACTGCAAATTATTGAAAGGCTTCCTTTTCTATCGGAATGTTGGCTTCCGATAAATGATTCCGAATATTGCAAATTTAGACAATTTCATGTACAGATTTAGACAATGAAATATGATCATGAATATACAATGGTGAATATTTCCGATACACCAATGGTTGGTAGGATAATATTTTTCTGGCCTTCAAGTTGTCATGTTCATTAATTAAGTGTACTTTGCTATAAACAGCAGTAATATTAGTATTCAATTTTTATGAACAACCAGCTGAAATGAAGAATTTACACTCATAATGAAGATTTCTAACTCCTAGAACAAAATTGAACGGCCAAGATAATGTATTTCCTGCCGATGATTTAATTGTATTTTTTTAAAACCGTCTGACCGCACTTATCTATGAGAAAATAATTTTTCTCCTTAGTTCATTCAACTTTTACTTAACGGCATATCTATGGATGATTACTTGGACAATTTGTTTTTCAAGAATTTACTTCAGTATGGCAGAACTACTTTGTATTAAGGAAATTAGGTTTTAGTAATCAAAAATACCAAGTAACACATGGAAAGCATTGCTGTACGAACAACGATGATACAACATCTCATGGCGATCGATTTGTTATGCCAGTTAGGACATATGAAAAGACAAAGATAAACAAGGTTAAAAGCATCCTCCTGTCAACCGACGATGCTTTATATCCACGATCATGCTTGTAGAGATATACTATGCAAATCACTCGACTAAGATAAATACAACAAATTTGTTTAGAAGTCTGATAAAATATTGTGTATTCCATTTTTAGAAATCGCTTTCCTACAATAATTAATATGCAAAAGAGCTCATAAACTGCTTGTAACTTATCAAATGCTCTACATGAATCAGTATGCTCAATTTGACCAAGAATCATTATCGAATTAAGTATTGGAAAATTAATGCGACGCATATAAGTAAATATATACACACACTTCATACATCTATTGGTATTTATATTCAAATGTCGTTCTAACATCCGTACAAATGTTGACCACATCAATGCAGACATTTGTCGAATTATTATAACCAGATATGAACTGAATATGCTCACGTGTTTTACAACAGGTTCATTAATAGTAGTACGCTTCACAGAACAATAAGATATATGTTATCACTATATGTAGCAGGTTTTTTTCAACATCGCACAGTACTCTCAGAGTTTAATCACTAATTACAAAACTTTATTTAATATGCAAATGAGCTGTTAATTAACTTGACACTGCTCAATGCTTCATGGGACAATTAGATACCCATCAGATCAACATTTGTAGCACGTTTTATTTAATTCAATGCTGTAATTTTAGAGTAATGTCACTAATTAGAAAATTCATTAAATATGCAAATAAACCCTAAATTAACTTGACACTGTTCAATGATTCATAGCACAATTAAAATATTTATCAAATCAATATCTGTAGCACGTTTCACAAAATTGGTGCCGTAATTCAGAGCTATACCTAATTACAAAGTTTATTAAATATGCAAATGAACCCTTAATTAACTTTACACTACTAAATACTTTAAAACATGTTAGATATCTCTCGGATCAGTATATGCAGCAGTTTTCATCACATTTTATACAGTTATTTTGGAGTTATATGACTAATTATATAACTTCATGGAATATGCAAATAAGCTCATTATAAACTTGAAACTGCTCAATGCTTCTCAGTACAATTGGATATTTATCAGATCAACATCTGTAGCAAGTTTCATCAAATTTAACGCCGTTATTTTAGGGAAATATCACTAATTACAAAGTTCATTAAATATGCAGATGATCCATTAATTAACTTCACAGAAATTAATGCTTTACACCACCATTTGATATCTGTCGGATCATTATCTTCAGCAGATTTTATTACATTCGGTGCAGATATTTTGGAGTTATATCACTAATTACAAAATTTCATAAAATATGCAAATGTCCTATTTGTTAACTTGACACTGCCAAATGCTTCTCAGTACAATTAGATATTTATCAAAACAATATCTGTACCCGATTTCACTGACTTGGGTGCCGTAATTTCAGAGTTATATACCTAATTAAAAAGTTCATTTAATATGCAAATGAACCCTTAATTAACTTCACTAAACTAAATGCTTTACGCTACAGTTAGATATCAGTCGGACCAGTATCTGCAGCAGATTTCATGACATTTGGTAAAGTTATATCGGAGTTATATGACTAATTACAAACTTCATAAAATATGCAAATGAGCTATTTATTAACTTGACACTGCCCAATGCTTCTAAGTATAACTAGATATATATCAGATCAATAGTATCATCAAGTTTGGTGCAGGAATTTCAGAGTTATCTCACAAATAACAAAATTTCATTAAATGTGCAAATGAGTAGATAATTGACATGGCACTCGCAGTATTGTCATAATCTTCTGAGATTGTCATCTGTGAAAAGTTTCATGAAATTTTGTGCAGTATTTCTTGATATATGTCTACACTGTCATTACCGTCTCCATAGGAAAACCATTGTAAGGAAAAAAACGATATTGCATAACTTCATTAATATGCAAGCCACACTAACCAAAATCTAATCAGTTCTTGCCAGTAGCATATGGTACCTGTGTATCAAATCTGACTTGAATCCGTTCAGGCGTTTTTGAGTTATCGTGTAAACAGACAGACAGACAGACACACACACACACGGACAGACAGACAGACATCGCTATGACATTAGCCCACGTGTTTACACACGTGAGCTAAAAATGGCCTCTTACTTCAGATTATAGAGCACGAGTGAATAGAAATTGCTGCTGCTTTAAACGATATGTGTGTCCCAGCTTGCAGGTGTACCATATTGTATACATCTGTACCTAAATGGACATTTTTGAAAGATCTGTAATCGGTAACGTGTCGTTATTCACACATTGCTCGGAGGATCACCTGTAAGATGAAAGAGGAATAAAAAAGTTACATTATATTTTTTACCATAGTAACTCTGCAATAATATTAAAAACCATATATGAACCGAAAATGCTCACGTGTTTCATTATATTGCAGTTATGTGTAAAGTTGAACCTTTGCCACATGTTTGCAGATTCATTGAAATATTATGACCAACATAATGAATAATATTCACCACAGATTAATTCTAAGTCCAAGTATATATCCCCAATCAGGAAAGTTCATTAAAATATGCAAATAAGGAATTGACTGACATGTTCTCATTAAATATGCAAATTAGGAATTGGCTAAAGTAAAAAATGTTAATGACTTTCAATAATGTCGTATTATAGTATCTTTAATGTAAAAAGCAATTCGTCAACTTTGGTCTACTCAAGACAGATAAATATCCTTAATTAGGAAAGCTTATAAATATGCAAATAAGGGATTGGCTAAACTAAAATGCTTAATGACTTTCAAAAATTTATATCATAGTACCTGTAATGTACATAGAAAGTTTCATCAATTTTGGTAAAGTCAATTCAATAAATATCCTGAATTTCAAAAGTTCATTAAATATGCAAATTGAGAGTTTGATGATGTAAAAATGCTTAATGACTCTACAGCTGTAACAGTCATATTTTTTGAAGGGTACCGCAAAACCACAGTGTTTCAGATTCGCATTCGTTTTTGTTATATCTCTCTTCTTATAAGTCGTCTGCTGAGCTTGTTATTGATTATAACCTGGCTCGTTTAGTATCATTGGACAGGTAATTGACTGGTCTATAGAACGACATATTGTAACAGGCACTTTCGTGTATAGTATTCATAAAATATAACCAAACTTACCCCATACCCCAAATTTTACATTGAAAATTGCTGTCATAGCTAAAATCAAATTCTACAAATTTTTTAGCTAGACACAAAATATGACGCCGTTTTTGCTATTAAATCTGTTTTATTTGGTACAGGGACATGTCAGAAATATTAAATAGATTTTTAACAGAAAATATATCGGGACTCTACACCTGTAACAGTCATATTTTGAAGGGTATCGCAAAATCACGGTATCGCCAACTCGTATGTTTTTTGTTAAATCTGTCTTCATATAAGTCATGTGGTGAGCTTGATTTTTGACATAACCTGGCTTGTTAGGTATCAATGAAAAGGTAATTTACTAGTTTTTTAAAATGACCTATTGTAATATGAAATATCTTGTTTAGATTTCATCAAATAGGACCAACGCTTACCCTATATCCCAAGGTGTACACAGCAAATTACTGCAAATTTGAAACTCTACCATTTTTACAATTTATTAACTTTGTATACAAAAGGCAGTGCCTGTATGCAATCTATGAAATCTGTAATTTTGTTAAAAAAGTATGTCAAAAATATGAAATTAACTTTTAACAGGATATAATATGGTTTGATAGCCTTTTGGATCATATTTGGAAGGGAACCCAGGTATGAGGGCAAATTTGCCGAAACACATACATTTGACATATATATATGACATATATATAATGGCTACTAAATGTATCATCTTCCCGTTAAAGGTTCATTTTATACTTGTGACATACTTTTGCAGATTTCATACAAGAACTGCCTTTCGTATTATGCGTAGCAAAAAATGGGAGAATTAAGATAAACCGTAATTTGCGATTTAAACTTTTGGAGTATGGGGTAAAGTTTGACCATATTTCAGAAAAACTATGAAGGACATTGCAAATTATAATATATCATCTTAAAGAAGAATAAATTGCCCTACTAATGATACCTCACAAGACAGGTTGTGTTACAAAATAAGCTCAGCAGATGACTTATAAGAAGACAGATGTAACAAACAAGGTGCCAGTCTGTGGTACTGCGATTTTGCATTTCCCTTCAAAATATGGCTGTTACAACTATACAATCAAAATATTTTTCTGTTAAAAGTTATTTCACATATCTGACATGTACCCTGTACCAAATACAACAGATTTAATACCAAAACAAAGGTCTTTTTATCATGTCTAGCTAAAAATTCGCGGAATTTGATCATGTTAGCTATGACAAACACGATTGGAACTAATTGGGATAATTGGATTGGCAAAATTTCTCAAGAATTTTAGATATTTGTCTAATATTACACCAAATTTGCTTACCATCTTTAAAATTTTATTCAAAATTTACGATGCTGTTGAAATGTTATGAGTAAGAATCAGTGCATGATAGTATCTAATGCAATATTGTTCAAAACATATGAACAATATTCATATTTGAATGAAAATATGAGAGTTTGTCTGTAGTTTCTTCATTACTGAAACACTAGTAATAATCTCAGTTTGTCACTTTTCCTTGGCCAAAATTAAGCTTTTCCATTGATTTACAGTTCAGTCAGTCAGGGTCTTTAAATGTGCCCTGACTCAATTTAATGTTTATGAAGCCTTAAATTCACGAAAAAGTCAGGGGCATTTCAAAAGTGCCCTGACTAAAAAGTCGTCAAGTAGAGAAATTTTAAGCATTTTGTCTCATTTCTTTAGTACACTTACACAAAAATGAACTTATTTCATGAAAATGAATCCGATGAAAGGGGTATGCAATAATCGTTGTGTTTTCGTTGTTTTGTTCGATGAGAACAATATTTCAAATTTTACACTATTCTATCATTTTGTAAAATTTCAGCTGTAAAAATTTCGATTTCGTTACATTTTCCTAATAATTACTCTCATCCAATTTTCCCAAATTAGTTCCAATCGTGTTGACAGTACTTTCTATATAAACCTTGGGGTACGGGGTAAGTTGTGGTCATATTTCATGAAAACTGTACAAGATATTGCCTGTTACAATTTGTCATTGTAAAGACAGTTAATTACCTTTTCAATGATACTACACAAGCAAGGTTATAATCAATAACGAGCTTAGCAGACGATTATAAGAAGACAGAATTAACAAAAACGAATGTGAATCAGGAATACTGAGATTTTGCTGTACCCTTAAAATACAGCTGTTACAGCAGCTGCTATAGAATCCAAATATTTTTTCTGTTAAAAGTCTATTTAATATTCTTAACATGTGTTAGTACCAAATAAAACAGATTTCGTACATAACATTGCCCCATTTTTTATGTCTAGGTTGAAAAACTGGTTGAATTCGACATTAGCTATGAAAGTAATGTCCAATGTAAACTTTGGGGTAGGGGTATGTTTTGGTCATATTTCGTGAAACCTAAAAAAGATATTGCATATAACAATATGTCACTTTAAGGACTAGTAAATTACCATTTCTATACTAATACCTAACAAGTCAGGTTATATTTAATGACAAGCTCAGCAGAGGACTTATAAGAAGACATATTTAACAAAAACGCAGGCGAGTCATGAATACTGAGATTTTGCGGTACCCCTCCCAATACGACTGTTTCAGCTATAGAATCCCAATATTTTTTCTGTTAAAAGTTAATTTCATTTTTCTTACATGGCCAAGTTAAAAGTAAAAACAGATTTAATGCAAAAAAAATTGCCCCAGGTTAGGAAAGTGTACTCTATGATTCCGTTTGAAGAAGTCTTATTTAGTCTTGCATAAAACAGGAATAATTTCTAAGCACCTTTCATGACATCGGTTGATAGCTGTCTTAAATTTTTCCTGCATATTTGTAATGCACTAATGATTTGTTGAAATTTGCAAAATATGTGGAAAGATCTCTTATGGTTGCCTATATAATCATAAGGGATGCCATGAAACTGTCACGGCATAGTTCATATCACGACGATACATTCGAAAAAAAGAGCCTTTAGGTTCCTGTCAAAATATGATACGTGACAGGAATAAAATAATTTGATCATATATATTTATTGATCAACATACCTGGCCAACGGATGAGAGCAAATTCTTTATGACTACTGCGACATTTCCCACGATGTTTGAAGCAATCTCGACAGAAGTCAAAGTTATCACAGATTCTGCATTTGTATCGTCGCCCCTTAATGTGACGTACTGCACATCCATCACATCTGACAGAATAGAAAAGAAAAATCTAACGATTTGAAGACACAAATATTACAACTTATAATCTGTTTTAATCAATATTATATGATGGTCTCTGACTTGTTGGATATTGTCGCCCACTGGTGTGCTACTTAATTTCAAAAGCTGTTTGAGGAACAAATGTTCAACTTACACGACATTGGGGTGAATTACATTGCTTGTACCTTCATTAGACCTGCCTACAGGTCCATCACCTCACCTGGAAATAGATATGTAATTATTAGTCTTTTAAGGCAAGAAGTTTTTGAAGGTGACACTGTAAAACAAACAAATGTATTGGTAGGAATATGTATTTAAAATATTATTAATGATACTACTAATAATATTGGCGTTTATTTGTACTATAGGCCTTTGGCCCTATGTTCTAAAGTAATTACAGAAAATACATTTAAGTGAAATGAACAAGTGGAAATATGTACATATAAATATTTAAGTTTGTACAGTATCCATTTTAAGTTCTCTTCGTATTTCGAAAGCAAAAAAATTACTAACATTACAAATAATGTATTTGTAATTACAAATAATGTATTTGGTCTCAATATTAAATAATGATATAAGGGACAAACCAACAAAAGAACCATGCACGTGGTCTTTGTACAAATCACAATTTTTCGATTTTGCCGTAAAGTTACTATGTTTACGCTATAATTCATATTCACGGGCATGAAAACAAACCATTGCAACTGTGTATTCTTAGGCAGCCATGTGGTTCAGCTCGACCAATCAAAATGCAACGGGCAGGGCATGGTAATACAATGTCCATTCTATTTTTAGCACTTCTAGCTTTTGATGAATATATTCCGACTCAGATAAATTATTTTGTCTAGTTTATCCAAATATATCTGCCTTTTTAAGCTGGTTCGGATCGCAGTCTGGGAGGCGCTTGGTTTCGATCTACGTCACCCGAAATCACCAGAAGACAGGAGAGGGCAAGTTTGAACGACAATGACATGGAATGGTAAGGACAGCCGTCTTGCGTGACTTTCTGTGCCGCGATGGTTCGCCACCTTCAAAAATACTGATATCGGCCCTGTATTGGGATGTTGACATCCCCATTTCGCACTACAGTGACCGGGTGATGTTTTATACCTTTGAGTAGCCATTGGTGGTCGACAAAAAAGCCTGCTGCGATTCATGTATTAAGTCTCAATATCACAAAGTAACAAACAAAGCTAATTTCCTTATTTTGAGATAATACCGTGCAAGGCCTTTAAAAATCAAGGAAGGTTTTGCAAATATTTTAATATACACATTCTTTCAGATATACTGGGTTTTAAAAAAAACAAACTATACTCGAAATTCAGGACAAGGCTGTGTTTATCTTGACTAAAAAGAATAGTAACATACGTCAGTATGCTCTATGATAACGATCATACTGACAGTATGTTCGCTATGAATTAATATTTCATATAATTTGCCTTTTACTTAAATCCGAACAGGAATAGCTTGAAAAATTATTTACTTATTTTTTTAGTTACAAAAATCATGTATTTCATCTGACTATTTGAAACATGCTAGTGTAAAGAGCCTTTGACATGTGAGGTTAGTTATTATCGAGGGTATTTTATCTAGCGTTACAGTAGATTGTTGGTGGTTGTCATGTGACTTATGGCAAAAAATGATGTGACACATGCACATGTGTATTGTCTCGGTCTTGAAATATATTCCGTATAACCACCCAACTTACCTATTCCTGTAAGTCTATTGAATCCATGCGAACCGTGTGTCTTTGTACGGAAGCAGTTTTCACAAAAATCAAAGTCCGGGCAATTATCGCATTTGTATTTAGGACCTCGTATAGGTTCCATATTACAACCATCACATCTGGAATAAAATAAGGTATTTAGCCAGGTATCTTATGACGGAACCCCTTGACCTGTGAGTGCAAGCGCGCCGTACCAGCAGTAATTGCACGAATGCTGCGGTGTATTCGGCGGCAGTCCGTTAGTGAAAGGAAAACCGACTACACCGCAGCACGAGTGCAAACACGCTAGTACGGGGCAATTCCACTCACAGATCATGGGGTTATGTTATCATTATATATATTATATCTTTTATTTGAATAATTCAGCGAGAGAATCGGCGATTAGTCCAGCGTACTACTTGTCTGTCAAAGCTTCAGCGCGACCCTGGGACGTTCTATAACATTGAAATCACTGTATTGAGGCATCGAATCTGCTTTCACCTTTCATTAGTCAACGCCGCCATAACCTGTATTTTGATTGGCTAAACTATTGTTTACTTGTTTATGTCTGTATATCTTTATTATTAGATACGCAACTTCCCACTGAAGGGAAGAAAATCGTTACAAAAACAAATGAGAGAATTTCTCATTAGAAATAAAAAACAGTGTTATAAAGTTATAATAAAAAAAGAAAAAAATTAAAGCAAAAAACCCAAAACAATAGCATGATAAATCTATCAAGATAGTGAGAAAATCAAATAATGAGTACATTTCTGATATGCGTTCCATTCTCAATTTCATGCATGTAGATGTGTACTGTGCTAGAGGAATTGATATGCTGGTATTTTTCATTATGAATTCAAATTTGTTAGGCATATCATAAAATGTGGTGTTGTATTTTTCAGCTGTATATCAAGGATGACTTCAGAGGAACGTCGCGACGGAGAGCTCGAATTCTGCTCGCGATCGCTTACACATACGTCGCAACTTTACATAAGCCATAGATAGTCAACAAAGAGAAATTTGTACATTCTGAGCATGAAATTCATCTAAATAATCGATACAAATAACGCCTTAAAGATTTTTACGGGAATTTTAAGAGTAAGATACGGCAAACGGAACTTGTCGAACGGTCAAATTTCTATCTGTGCCACGGCACGCAAGCGCTCACTCTGGTTATATATCGACTGATATCGTGTAGGACAAACAAACACATAGTAAGTTGCACGCAAGAACATGACGTTCTAAATATTCGTAAAGATTGATAACAGGGAATGTTCTGTGAGAAAATAACTGGGAAAACTGTATCTGCGCTGAAGATGTTAACTGTTTAATTCGCTCCGCTGCTCATACATGACCGTTAATTCATATTCGCGTCGGTTCATGTATCGTGTCTTAAGCCGGGATCGAATATATGCATGGTCACCCATTCGTACATTATCTTTCAACATGTCAAAGGATATAAGTAGTATCTCGGGTAAAACAAAATTCCTTAAAAAATGGCAGACTTTGTCCCTTTATCTCGAGTGGAGTGATTTTTACATTGAGAAAAAACCTTGGTCGTTTTCCCCAAGAATTTGTTAGAAAGTCCGTTTCGATTAACAGCAATCAATAAACGATCTTGAAAACGACATGATGCTGTAAATTGCATCCATGCAAAATCAACTTGCTTATATTTTAAGCATTCATAGAAGATGATGGATCGTACATCACGCGATCGCGACACCGTATATCGCCTTCCCGATTAAAATATTGTACAGACGACATGTCGACGACAGGCGTGCTTTCATTCATAAATCCGTCAAGTTAAAATTTTGATACACCGAATGATATATATACGGATTCGTTCACATGAACGTGTTAAACATTGTCTCGCGCTGTACCAATGCCAAAACAAGTCGGCAATTGTTGCTTTCGCAGCGCTAGCGATGGATAGCCATAGTATTCAGAGTTATATAGAATATTTGCAAATATATCTATGAAGTAAATGCAACTACACGATCGAAACAGTAATTCTCATTCCTAGAGATGCCGTTGACTTTAAAAATATCACAAGTTACGACCATGGCGATCCCCGAAAGATTCCGTTATATATATATATCTATATATATATATATATATATATATATATATATATATATATATATATATATATATATATATATATAACGTTTTCTCTACATCATTTATACACAAGAAAACAATCTAAACACAAAACACAAAGGTATCAAAGCCATAACTTACGTGAAGCGTTTGTGAATCGACCACAGAAGTTTCAATTCTTCATCTAGATCATCATAACGTTTACTTAATTCCTTCAGTCGACCTTTTAAAAAGCAAAGGCAGGCATTTATATACAATGTACGACACACATAGTCCAAAATTATTTTTAACCGTACCTACCTACATATGATAATGGTACAAGTTTAATAGGAAGGCTGCATAAACAAATACTTGTAAAGGTGGAGGGGCTGGAGGAATCGCGATTGAAAAAAAATCAAATATCCACAACTGTATCATGACTATCTTTTGAGTCCCTATAACTATATAACAGCCAAAGTGTTATTCGATGACCGTGCAAATATAATAACCATGTAGTGCGCAGTTATGCAACCGGATGTTCGACACCAACATTTACGACGCATGCATAGTGGTCATAGAAATGTTGTCAGCAGTTTTTAGAGCGATACCGGTCGGGCAAGTCCAATAATATATTAGTTTTTGGATTTATTAGTGTTAGCTGACTATTCAGACTTATTAGTCTAAGCCGTCATGAGTCGAATGTCGAAAATGAACACTAAAACTGACAAACCTGAGAGTACATGCAAATTTTAAATTCCTGGCTACATTTTGCGAAATAGAGAAAAAAGACCTGCCACCGTAAGAGAAAATATTACCAAGATGCTGCTTGTAAAAAATATAAAACATTGACACTACTGGTAAATTAAAATATTCCGTCCAATTAAAATATTCCGTCCAATCTCTGTAAAAAATCTTGGTGTGATGATCGAAAAATCGGCGAAATATAAATAATTCCATTTATTTACATTGTTTTCATTAAATTTTGGAATCTTTACTGTTCATTTTGTTTAATTTTGTGTTATCGGACATTGACAATGTAAACATTACATTACTGAAGGACCTGAACCGAACAACTTTTTTATGTTGATATAATGTTATTTTCGTACATGGTGCTTTATCATAGGATGTTGTAGAAAAAAAAGGATGATGACCCTATCTTTTTTCTTAAACAATCAATGTAACTAACATTTTGATACGTTTCAGTGCCTTTACTTTTTGTATTAATTCCAATATCTTGTAACTGTCATGAGCGTCATACCATCCAAAATCTTCTGGCAATAAATCAGAGTCAGGGATATCTCTGGTACTTCCCGTCGGCAGTATTAGGGCAATAGTTGTATTATCAATGTTGACAACAGTTTTGTCCAGTTTACTTATTGCGTTCTTGTTCTACTGCCTACAACATGTTGAACTGTCCAGTATTTAGCCTGCCTATAAAGCCTGTGTGTGTGTACTGCGCATGTTTTACCGACAAAAGACTTCGATTCTGGCCTCTAATTGAACTAGCAACATTACTTTTACATATTGTATATATATATATATATATATATATATATATATATATATATATATATATATATATATATATATATATATATATATATTTTATGTTTACAGAACATATTATACTGTAGGGAGTAAGCAAGAAACTTAGTATGATACATTCCATAAAGATATCGAGATCCCTACCGACTCTAGCAGCTTCTATCAGTATTATTTCACGGAAAAACACCACTTTTCTTTCAAGCATTTTTCATGTCTTTCCGACGTTGATCAGATATTAAGCAAATTTTGGCACAGTGTATTTTAGTATTACAGAGAACGGATAAAGGTAAAATAATGTTGATTCAAGTTTATGGGAACATTCTGTTCACAAAAATGATATTTTTCCAAGCACTTATTTAGGGTATATTTAACATAATTTGGCCATGTTCCTATTGTCATTCATGCAAAAGCCAGGGGTAGAGAAAAACATGTACTTACTGGGGGAATTTGGTCTCTGATCGCCTAAAAGAAAAAGAATGTATTTAACAGAAGATTACAGAATAGTAATACAAAGCTGTTTTCCTTACTATGGAAAACCTGCATAGGTGTAGATATCGTGCTCAATGTAAAGGCCTTTATGGTAGGTTACAAAGAGCTTTGTTATCATAATTACAGTGTAAGGCCAATTTGACATTCACCGTAATAGTTTCTTAATTGGAGCAAGGTATGATGTATACTTAAATCCAGTGTAGAAAGTCATTTATGAAGAACTAAAATAAAGATGACATCGGTCAAAAGATAATATCAAAGTCTCTCAAAGAATCATATTCGTTCTAGATCTAGTAGATCAAAAACACCCACACATTGTTCATGACTTAACCGTGTTATCATACAATTGGACGTAAATATAGTAAACATAATATGGTTTTACCAGCATATTATATATTTTCAAAAAAATTGTGTTTAATGCGTTATATGTGATCGATCCATTATGACTAATTATTCCGATAAGTAGAAAACTTAGTCTTGCTAAAGACACCTAACTAGTTTCAAATTATTCAGACTGGTTCAAACTGGTAAGCTTTATTTAAACAATTCTTTAACTACGTTGCTTCAAAGCTTTAAGGTTTAGCACACTTGTGTCGGATATATATATATACACGCAAAGAATGTATATCTGAACTAATGATCCTTTCTGCTGTGCTTACGACTTTTACCGCAGTTGTGATATTTCAAAACCAGACTGTTAGAGCATATGTAAAAATACTCTCAATAGCAGTTCGGTAAAATTTAATAAATATAAGGCGCGACTTATGCTAATTATTCAGGCATTGTTACAACTGATAACGTAGTAACTAACCAATAACGTATCAAACCTGACAACGTAGTAAAAATTTACCGATAACATAGTAAATCTACCGATAACGTAGTAACGAGCCGATGACGTAGTAATTTTTTCTAACCGATAACCTACTAAAAACTACCGATAAGTAGTAATTTGTCCTAACTGATAATGTATCAATAAATTTACCAGTAACGTATCAAATCAGCTGATAATGTATTTGATGATAAGACTCGCGGGAATAGATTCATAGGGATAAAATCTATCCTCGATCGAACGATCAATCAATTGATCAATCGATAGATCGAGCGATTGATATAAATCGATCTATATTTCTATCAATTGAATGATGAATGAATTGATCGATTGCTCAAATAATGGAATTATATATATATATATATATATATATATATATATATATAATATATATATATATATATATATATATATATATATATATATATATATATAAATATATATAAATCATATATTTTGATGGATAGATAAATAGATAGACAGACAGATAAATAGACAGATAGTGTATCAAATCAACCCATCATGTGGTAAAGTGAACAAAAACGTATCAAATCAAACGATGACGTATTAAATCAACCAATTATGTATCAAATCAACCAATTACCCAGCAAAGTCAGAGAGTAAAGATTCCAATCAACTGAACATGCATCAAGTAAACAAATAAATTATCAAGAGACCAATAAATATTAATTAATGGATACTAACTGATAATAAAAGTGTGTTTCTCTTTCATTTTATTTTTTAAAATCAATCAGTTACACCTTCAGAGTTACATATACTTGAAGTATACTGTTTTCGTTATATTACTCAAACGTCAGGAATCGAATTTTATCAACTTGGGAAATGCGAACTAATTGATAAGTATTCCTGCAGGATGAATTAAAGATACAACATTATGTGAGTGTCTTTATCGACACACCTTCTAAGTAAGGAGGAATTGGTAAAAAGTTTTCAACATGACCGATTATAAAATTTCGTTTCTTACAATGTCAGTATATCAAAATGACAATACGCCTTTAAAAAATAATCGCAGTCATATCCATCCCTAATCCGATAACATTGGGTCAAAATTCGTCATACATTAGTTATAAACATATACACGAAACAGCACAGAGCAGACGTAAAGCACCGGTACACACTCATGTAACTTTCATTCTGGGACTGAATTACAGGTAAATATGGACTCATTGCTCAATTTGAATTCCTAATAATCAAAATTCATTAATTTTGCAAGTTACTCCTGTAAGCAAGCTAAGTCAACATACTTTGTAGACAACATATTGCTTTTCCTTTACCCTTTCTGTTGTGATTCACGTCAAGTCACATCTTCTTTGAAGTAGGATTACGAAGACATCGAAAAATTATTGTGTAGTCGTACATAGTATAGTGCTGATAGTAAAAGGAAACGCTTAGGCAAAGACAGACAAAAAGCTTGTTTCTCATCCTCGCGCACGTCAATTGAGACCCGCCGCGTTAACCTTTTTCGGCTAATGAGAAAATAAAATGTAAAAAAAAATGCATGCGAAAAATCGGAACAAAATGCGCGACGATAATACATAACACAGTGCTGTATAAAACAGAACTGTAAACAAAATAACTGACACTAACGTTCCATTTAGAACTGTACAAATATGTCACTGACTTAACTGTGCATTGCTGCACTAAAATCAAACTGCAGAATTGTTGCTATACAAAATATTAAAGCAAAATTGCTGTGCATCTATCTCTGCGTGCATTCCTATTTCATTTTCATGTCTTTTGCTCATTCTCGTTTATTGAAGAGTAATCAGAAGGGAAAAAACCGCGTCACCGCATCACTTTTGCAATGTCTAGAATGAGAAACAAACATATTTGTAACACTTTACGCTAACGGAGAAAATAAATAGAAGAAAAGACAGGTAAGTACGAGACAATTTTATAACAAACTGATCTATCGATCTATCAATTCACCTATATATTGACCAATTTATAGAGTCGATCGATCTATCGATTGATTGACCTTTCTATCAAATTGATAGATCCTTCGTTCTACCGATTGATTTGCCCATCAATTTATCTATCTATCGATCGATCGATAGACCTAAGAATGTATTAAATATCGATAAATAGATCGATCGATCGCTCTATCGATTGTGTGATTGATTATCTATCAATACATTGATAAACCTATCTATCTATCTATCTATCTATCTATCTATCTATCTATCTATCTATCTTTCTTTCTATCTATCTATCTATCTATCTATCTATATATCTATCTATCTATCTATCTATCTATCTATCCATCTATCTATCTATCTATCTCTCTATCTATCTATCTATCTATCTATCTATCTATCTATCTATAAATCGATCGATCCTTCGCTCACCATGAATCGCTTAATCAGATATTATGGTTGTTTTGATGCGGTAATTGGTTGACTTTTCTTTTTTTATCAGTTAATTTAATCTGTTATTGGTTCATTGATACGTTATTGGTAAATGTGTTGATACATTACCGTTAGGAAAAATTACTACGTTATTGGTAAATTTTTACTAGGTCAACGGTTAGAAAATTTACTACATTATCGGCTTGTTACTACGTTATCGGTAAATATTTACTACGTTATCAGGTTTGCTATGTATGTTATCGGTTGTAACAGGCGTCTCAAAACACAGGCGTTATTGCGTCACCTTTTCGTGAAAATGTCATGAGAGCGCGGCATCGATCAGAACAGGTCGGTCTTTGCACCAACGCATTGAGACGTGCATATATGAACGGTATTTCTAGTGCAGAAAAAATAAGCGGTTGATGACGTACAGCAGGGGTATTATAGATTCCTTATCTGTGCTGATGTACGTCACACAGGTGGCTCCATCCTAGCGACGTTTAAAGTAAAATATCAGCCTTGTGTTAAAACCTCATTGGTGTTTTTGACCTCAAACCTGCCCCATGGTATATTTGCAGTAAGATATAGGAGGTTAACCTAAAGTTTGGCAATAACTACTGCTTGTTGTTACGATTTGTAGTCACATTGACATGTTTGAAGTAATGTTACCTGCTATTTTATATTTAAAGTAGGGTAACAATAAAAAAAGGGCTGACGGAAGAATTAACAATCGGGAGGGCAGGTGCCTGTATAAAAATATACAATCACAACAACACAACTCATCGTAATCATCGTAGTCATATGGACATTTTTAAGTCATACTACTTTTAAAGCTAGAATGGATATTAATGCTCGAGATAGAATTATCAAGGAGGGGCTATTGGTTTTCAAAAGAAATCTACCATAAAATTAAGAGATATATTTTGAAGTCACACTGATTTAATTTATGCTTCGAGATGCAATCATATATACAGGATAATGTCTCAAAATACAACTATCAGGGGAAGGCGCAAGGGTTTTTTCAAAATATACCTACCCTATAAAGAGATGATGTTGAAAATATGTGCAATAGAGAAGTCATACTAGTTGCTCTAATTAAATTCGTCGAAAATATCATGGTTTTGATAATAAAAAATAAAAAATAAGAGGGCTATTTAAAAAAGATATACCTATCCAAAAAGGAAAAGTGAAGTGGTGAGGACACACATTTTCAAGACATAGTACTCTTTGCTATTAAATTCTTAAAGCTGCATATAACAATGTTAAACTTAGGCTAATCGAATATTTTTCAAATAGACATATGTTGTTGAAGACACACATTTTCAAAATCATACTAGTTGTTTGAAATAAAAATATCACATCAAGACATAATTTCTCTTTTGCAGAATTCTCACTCGTGCGTGTATGTTTTATTCAGTCACCATTTCGATTGCCGGTGTTTGTCGTGCGTGCGGCACCTGTTAACATGTCAACTGCCAATGTCGACAAACAAAACGAATGCGCCCCTCCACTCCGTGCGACGATGAAGCGCGTTCAAAATCAGGAAAGATTCAAAGCAGACTAAAGTTTTTGATTGACAATGATTGTAAAAGTTGACTTTATTGTGCATTTTGTTACTTTAAAAGCGGCATACATGACTCTTCCACTCGGCTGTGTCAAGATTGACAAAAGGGTATTACCAAGGTTAATCAATGCACAAAGTTCAACCGGAAATCTTGCAGCGTGTTTACTAAAAGGAGGAAAAACAGAATTTAAAGGTTCAGCAAAATGCTTGTCACATGACTATTATGCAAATGATGACTGTGTGCTTTCAAAATATCAGGGCTTTCAGAAAATATGGATTTTATTGGGTTTGGGACTTCTAAAACTGAAAAGAATATAAAAATTTGAAAGTGTCTGTTTGGTATGTCGGTACCTTAAGGATTTTCCCGCTTCTACAGGCCCATTGAAGGATAGTTGATTGAAGTGAGTAGTTTCGAAATGGGTTCTCTAGTCTATATATTCTCTGCGTTATGTGCTGAAAGAAAAGCTTTGCATGCACGAATGTTAATTATGTACAAAGTCACCTACCTCGCAATGCGCTCAGAAGTGCTTCATGAATTGCAATACTGCAAGCTTCTTCCATCATTATTTTAGTGGCCTTCATTTTCATAATAATGATGTTTCTTTTGACTTCTAATGTTTCAGTAAGGTCCTCAAACGCTTGGGCTGCTAATCTTTCCTGTACCTCTTCTACTTCTTCTTGTCTTCGTTGTATTTCCTCGTTAATACTCTCAGACTGCAGGGTATAGTTGAAATGTATCAGTAATTAATTCAGATTCTTCGTTGCACGCAATATGACCTCATGTAAAGAGAGGACAGGTTTATCCTTATTAGTTACAATGCTTAACGTAATCAAATATTTAACTATATTCAAAAAGGTGTGATATCATTTTGTTCCTCTGAAGTTCTTATGATCAAATAACGTCTCTAAATAACTTCTTAAAGTAATTTACCCTCTTAAAATAAAGTCCTGTGATATGGATTAGCACGTGTTTGAAAATTTTGTTTTGTATTTGATTCTTTCTTTTCCGCAAAATTGAAACTCTATTTACTAATTGTTCACACATCAGCAAATTCACAATATATGCTTGAAAGTCCATTTTATACGTGTGCAAGCTCGCACGCGTCAAATCATCCTGCATTACAAAACAACTTAATAAGTAACGGTCATACACGCGATGCGATTCGGTAGATAATATTGCCATTGAATGATCTAAACTTGCTATGATTTTGTGTCTTTGGATGTCCTATATGATCAATGCTGAGTTAATGATTTGTGCAATTGATATCTCAAGTATTCCCGAACTTTAGTATAATTTTTGGTTGTTTACTGATCAGACATATGGTGGATAAGGCTAATATATCAATTGGATAGGGCGTTTTGCATATTTTACAAACATTGTCTATTTGTCGGTTAATCCATATTATAGCAACTGACTTTCACAACACCTACATTTTTTGTAAATCATTCTAAGTTCTATCCATGCTAAGAATTTTATGAATGTGGAATACAATTTTATTGCAGATTTTATTAATGTGTGTAGGCAATCTATCAATAATGAATGCATCCATTTTGACTAGACATCCTCTATTCATTGACCGTAATTTTGATACGATTACGTCGGAAGTGTGATTAAAAGGTAACCTTATCATGAGTTCATGTACAGAGTTAATGAATTACTTCCAGTTGGCTAAATATCAATATTGGATGTACTTAATTTGACATCCCTTTGCTATTTATTGATATACTTTCGTTTTGACGAAAGTTTCATCAGCCTGATTACAAGCTTCTTTGCATAATGAATCTGAATGCGCTCAATTTATTTGACTTGTGAGCTTAAAGTAGTTGTTCGCACAGATTTAAAGTGGACCGTATTTTGCCAACACGGTTTTTCAAAGCAATATTTCTCAGAAAGGATGACAAGGAAACCCCTCATACTATATATATTTTCAAAAAGCAGAGACTCTCAAGATTAGTACGGTAGTAGTAATTTACTCAAAGGATGAAGTGGGTGTATATTTGGGGTAAAAAAAACTCATTTTTGGTAGTAATAATTACCAGATACGAACTGAATATGCTCCCGTGTTTCACAACAGGTTCATTAATAGTAGTACGCTTCACAGAACAATAAGATATATGTTATCACTAAATGAAGCAGTTTTTTTTCAACATCGCACAGTACTCTCAGATTTTAATCACTAATTACAAAACTTTATTTAATATGCAAATGAGCTGTTAATTAACTTGACACTGCTCAATGCTTCATGGGACAATTAGATATCCATCAGATCAACATTTGTAGCACGTTTAATTAATTTAATGCAGTAATTTCGGAGTTATATCACTAATTACAAAGTCATTAAATATGCAAATAATCCCTTAATTAATTTCACAATGCTCTACACCACAATTAGATATATGTCGGATCAGTATCTGCAGCAGATTTCATTACATTTGGTGCAGTTATTTTGGAGTTATATCACTAATTACAAAACTTCATAAAATATGCAAATGACCTATTTGTTAACTTGACACTGCCAAATGCCTCTCAGTACAATTAGATATTTATCAGAACAATATCTGTACCTAATGTCCATGACTGTTGTGCCGTAATTTCAGAGCTATATACCTAATTACAAAGTTCATTAAATATGCAAATGAACCTTTAACTAATTTTACACTACTGAATGCTTTACACTACAGTTAGATATCAGTCGGATCAGTATTTGCAGCAGATTTCATCACATTTGGTGAAGTTATATCGAAGTTATATGACTAATTACAAAACTTCATAAAATATGCAAATGACCTATTATTAACTTGACACTGTCCAATGCTTCTAAGTATAATTAGATATATATCAGATCAATATTTGTTGCAAGTATCATCAAGTTTGGTGCAGGAATTTCAGAGTTATCTCACTAATAACAAAGTTCATTAAATATGCAAATGAGAAGGCAATTGACATGACACTCACAGTATCATCATAATGTTCTGAGATTGTCATCGGTGAAAAGTTTCATTAAATTTTGTGCAGTATTTCTTGATATATGTCTACACTGTCATTACCGTCTCCATAGGGAAACCATTGTACGGAAAAAACGATATTGCATAACTTCATTAATATGCAAGCCACACTGACCAATATCTAATCAGTTCTTGCAAGTAGCATATGGTACCTGTGTACCAAATCTGACTTGAATCCGTTCAGGCGTTTTGAGTTATCGTGTAAACAGACAGACAGACAGACACACACACACACTAACACATACACACACACACACAGACAGACAGACATCGCTATGACAATAGCCCACGTGTTTAAACACGTGAGCTAAAAATGATTAAATTGATATAAGTCAAAAACTTGACGCTATTTTGTGAAATGTAATATTTGACGTAAAAAAAAGAGTATATGCAGAAAACGACGACTAATTTATTTTGCATTATCTTTCCTTATTCTAAAATGGAATGGGCTGAAAGACTGATAATCAAACAAGCGATTAAAATCATGATTAGCAAAATTAAAATGACTCTAATTCAAAATGTTTGAATTTTATTGACAAACAAAACAGTCATTTAGTTTTATAGCTTTTTTAAAAACCGTAATTTGAAAATTTCTGAAAATTTGACCCTAGTAGAGTGGAATTGAATGCTTTGGAAATTTTGAAATTTGTAGACAAAAGAACCCAGGATATGAGGGTGATTTGCATACATTTACATAAATTAACAATTCTTAATCATGCACCTCACGACCGCTTAACAAGCTAAAATGTGAACACAACCAATATTTTAATCTTGGACAAATTAATTAAAATTAATGAATATTTGCGAAAAATGATTTTTAAGTAAAATTCGCTTTGTTGGGTGTGTTAATTGTAATGATGGTGTGATTGACGGGCTGTACTCATAATCAGAACAATTGCATATTAAATGACTGATTAGCTGTCGTGTTCACACACCTAAGCTGATGTCTTACCGTGTCTGTTTGTGTCTTTGTGTAAATTTGTCAGTATGCATATCTGGATGTGTTTCTTCGGGGGGGGGGGGGCATGACTTGTATTATCATACTAATTTGCATTACTATTTTCAGAAACGAAGATTCAGAGAACGACAGTGTCACATCTTGTGGGTCTGCGTACAGGACTCAATCAAGAAACATGTTTATCGAAAACTATGATGTAACAGTCATCTCAGTCACTTTGTATCGTTACATCAGGTAATGAATAATGTGCATCTTTAATGAACCTTTTTTATCAAGGATAGCTACAAGGATAGACTTCGCAAAACTTGATCAAAGTTGAAATGTATGAAGGAGATACTATCATATAACATTCATCATGTAGAATTTTAAATTTGGTTATTTAAATAAACATTTCCGATGACTTTAAAATTAACAAAAATAAGACTGGAAAGATTGAATTGGCTATCAATATTGATGATATGAATATGTAACAGTTGTGAAAGTAATTTAATATTTTACCTCAGCTAATGCTAATTTACTAATACATTACCACGACCAATTTCAGAAATTTATCTTGAAGAACTCAGCAAAAGTTGAAAAAACGTAAGGTAGTATGCACCTCGAAACACTTGACAAAATGCTTGATATGCGCTTAGCATATTTACGTATATTGACGTATATGGAACACAATATTAATTGCATACGCAACGTATATCTTTGTATATGGAACATTCCAATACGTAGATGTGCGTAGCGTATTTCTATGCAGATCATGAGTATACGTAATGGAGATCTTTGCACACTAAGTGTACACTGTAGTTTTGCATTTTATTAGTATACGTACGTGTATAATTGTACGTATTTGACACATGTAGAGAATCAGTATATGTGTATATTTTGTTGTATATCAAGCATTTTGCCCAGTGAAAGTGAAAAACATAAAAAACATTTGCTCAAACTTTCCTCAACGAAATTTTCAGCCATTCTCTTATTAAATCAAGATTAAAAATCGGTGGTCACAGTGCAAATTGTGGTAGTAAAGCAACAAATAACCTAAGATTTACCGGTATTTAAGATTCAAGATGGCCGCCATCCCTGTGTTAATTCTATGGAGCAAAAAAATATTTTGATTTTTAAAAAACGGAGCCAGGGTTTTCTCACAAGTTTTCTTACACCAAAATCAGTAAAATAAACGTCCACAAGTGGTATATCAAAAAAGAATTATAAAAATTTCAGAGTCCGAATATCTGTTCCCGAGGTGCGTTCAACCTTAGCAGACAAACAGATAGACACAGACAAGACACAGACAAACACACATATTTTATCACGTGAACTGGCCCGTATCACCATCCGTTTGCCATACAGCGGCGGAGATAACAAATCCACCCCTGCTGTTCGTCATCAAGCGTAACTCTTTTTCTGCACTGGCACCATTCATATATGCACGCAGGGACACAGACCGATCCGTCGAGATCGATGCCATGCGTCTTCCTCACAAGGCTGAACAACATGCAACACTAATGGCGCAGTGACAGCGTCTTCAACACATTTAAACATTCTAACAGTAACTTAGGAAGAACACAGTAATCTAACATGAACCTAAAACCATATAAAATCAGGCGACTCATGGTCAACATATCTTGATCATAAAAACAAATCATAAGGTTGCAAAACTCAACCAAGGAGAAGGAACAATGACATAAAAGATCCTTTAGTGTAGGCAAGACTTAACAACCAAACGAACGAACGAACACCAAGGACACAATCCCAGCGTCTTCGACACTAGCAACAACAATTTGAAACAAAAATGCATTCTAACAATAATGTATAGCAATCAAACACGAACCATAAACACATAAACTCAAGCCACTGATGAAAGAACATTTCAGGGTTCCGAAACGAAAACGTCGAAGTACCACGTCACTCGTCTCAACACAACCGATCCGGCGTTGTCTCGCCATGGAACACTCCTTACATTAATTGCCAAACACTATATACAATAGAAAAAAAAACTCAGCAACAAGAAAACACACTAAAAACTACACACAATCGAGTAGTTCAGAACCAACCGATCCAGCTTCGTCTCGCCATGGAACACTCCTTACATTAATTGCCAAACACTATATACAATAGAAAAAAACACTCAGCAACAAAGAAAACACACTAAAAACTACACACAATCGAGTAGTTGAGGTGTGTTACCATTTCCCCATATTTTATATTTTACTTTTTTCATTAACGTCACGGTCTCATTTGCCTACCAACCATCAATCCTCACTTGATAGTGTATGTCCCTTAGTTTTCAATCACTTCTTTGACAATTCCTTTGGTCCATCAATTACCATCGTCTGAGCTTCTTGACGTCTCAAATGATGAATTTTAGTTGTAATACTTGTCAGTTTTGTGTAGCTGAGACTTTATTACTGGCAAATGGAAGTTTGAACACCTCAACAACAAAAAGGGCCAGACGAAATTATCGGAAGAGCTTTTTAGACAACCGAGGTGTAAGTTTCCTGTAAAGTACATCATACTACCCAAACATTTGAGGAGAAACATCGGAAACAATAGAGTTAGTTAACAGGCCAGAATCCCAAATTGGTCAACTTTTGTGTAGGCTCTGGGCTTGAATGAATGAAAATATCTTGTCATTTTTCTCCTCCTGAAATATGTCACTGTATCAATTATATTGTGAAATAATACTGCATATTGCTTTTTTATAATGAAGTCTCAGAGAAAACGTAAAAGTCCGGAATTTGTTATGCTTTTGATATGATTGCATATTTCATGAAGACTAGTAAACTTTGCAAAGTAGACTTTCAATTTGAAAACATCGAGATATTTCTGACATATCTCCTTGATTTAATAAAGTACATCGCCAAAAGGGCGCTCCGAAAAATATTAAATATCAAGATATCACTAATGAAAACTTAGAGTGGGTACAGAGGAATTAACTGAAAAATGAGGCAAAGGTAATGTAGAGCGAAAACTTCAAAGATATTGATAGCCATGATTGTGATAGTTTGTCTATTTGTTATTGAGGAACACGAGACCGTTCACTGTCGCTTACCCCTGCGTTTGCGACTAGCACTGTCATAGCTCGTCACAAGCCGGCCGGAGACAGCCAACTCAGTCAAAACTGACGAATTTATCACCGAACAAGAACCCAATATTTATAAAGAATATAATGTATGAGAATCAAGGAATCATCCTGTCAAGTGACTGGTTAAATTCTTAGCATCGGCAAAGTGTTGAACGTCTGCGATAGGCCGTAATAAAGCGGGGAGTTCAATGTTTACCGGAGCTACGTACAGTTAAGGCGGTTTTAAGTGGTACGTGCCACTTTATCGACAGCTTGACTGAAGTCGCGACCACAATGAATTGTTTTCACACACATGTATGACACAAGTAAAGGCTAGATCAAATGAACGTTATATGGCAAATGTTAAAAGTTTTATTTCACCTGATTGCTCATCACCTTAGTTTCATTCATAATTACGATGAAGAATGATAAAATTTTCCTGTCAATATTTCAAACAGCGTTCCAGACGCTTAAAATTTATGTGAACGTACGATCTTCATACGGCATCTCCAGTCCTCACCGGTTTCGAGCCAATTTATTTTGAGACGTAAATTTTGGTTGCATTTGACAAACAAGAACAATATGGATACAGTGTGATGGTGGTTATTGATATATTATAACTGAAGTCGAGATTTGACACGATTTTTAGATAGCAGTAAAATGACGACTGTGTTTCACAGTCTATACAACGTTTAGGCGCCGCTATGAACAGCAAGGCAGGATTAATTTCATTGCCTCTTTTACATTATCACTTTACCTGCAGATAAATAGTGCATCTGAAGAGGCATCATTTTACAAGTGGTATAGCCACAAAATGATGACGTCAAAATCGCCGTACACAAATTACAGACGCCCCGTAATTGCGGCACGGACTAGGTAATAAGGTTAAAATAATATAAATTTGCACTTTCTTCAAATCTCTGTCACAATTTCCGACTGCTTAGTTTTTTGTATCGGGTGAAGTACAGTGGGGGCAGGTATTGGGGTTAGCTGACCAAAGTTTCGGAACGGAGCGAGCGACGCTGGCGGAGTTCCGACAATTTGGTCAGCTAACCCAAATTTAGGGCTCCCACTGTGCTTCACCTGACACAAAATCAAGCAAATGAAGACCATCACAGACTTTTAAGGGCTAGGGTTAGTTAGTACATTTGTTCAAACTCTGCTACTGATTGGTTTAATTTTGTCCACAAATTTGTTTCCTCTATCTTTGCAATCATGCCTCCCATGATCATGTCACAGACATTTTTAGGGTTGGGTTAGTTAGTTCATGGGATCGCGGCAATAATTCCGTCTCATTCAAGGTTCAATATGTCCCGTCTCACGTTTTATTCATCAAAATTATTGTCATGTACAAAGTGACCTCGACGGCAATGGCCTTATTGACCCCTTTTCAATGTAGCCGTTGCCAAAGACGGCACACACTAACATAACAGCATTTAAGGTTCATTCAAATGAAAATTATAATCAATATGACGACGGCCCAAAATTCCTCGTATGTTTTCAGTTGCATTACTTCTTCTACCGACCAAAAATCACACCTGTACATTGGATCAAATTCTGTTATTGATTGGTTTAATTTATGTTCACAATTTGTTCCTCTATCTTTGCTATATACCTCCCAATAGGTTTTTAGCTAGGCTGTATTATGGAAATGTATGAATCCATGGATGTAAAAAAATCTAGAATGAATTCAAGTTCCCGAAGTCCAAATACATCTCTGATCGACACAGTGACAGACATTTGGTGATTGGAGTCATTGGTCGAGATATTTGTGCTTGCTTTTTTATTTCTGTTGACCGGCGTACGTATTGTCAATGCTTTATCGATTTGTTACTCTTAGCTCCAGTATTATTCTGATGAGTGACAGGGGCGAGGCTTATTCTTCGTTGTCCAAGTCTCCTCAGGTGTGTCATTTCACCGCTAATCATTGTCTTTATTTTGCGGATCCTCAAATCTTCGCCCGAACCAACACCTTTGAAGGCATGTGGATGCATGCAAAGTGAACTTGAATAGGCTTCACATCTTCAGACTTATTTCAAACTTATCGTTATGAGTTCATGTGGCGGGGGTGTTTTGGCGATAAAGCTGAGGCGTGGATGCCACTTGTTCAACATATTTGATTCTCTATCCTTCGAGTTTACAGCCCCCTTCATCGATTCAACACAGCACATAACACCATATTGTGCCAAATGTTTTAACACGGTCTAAAAACTAATATCACGCCTAAGTTTACATCTCAGGAGGCCACTGCCGCTGATGTGTGAACCTGGGAATGCTCAAACCAGATGAAGTTCGTGCTGTATATGGACCCTAAATCATTATATTGGCAGCGAATTTCGTTTGCTTCTGACTGAATTCACTTCGTTTATCGGTGGAACTTTTATAATTTAATTTTCATGGCATATCGAACGAATTGTTGTTCGCAGTAAGAATGAAATTTTGTATTTTATACACGTAGGGTGATGAACCACATTTATAGAAAAGTATATCCTGTCAAAAATGGAACACACACCTTTTGTATCGTAAAAAAGGCAGCAAATGACAAATTCAATAATAAATGTCAAACACAAAGTTTTCAACATATAAAACATCCTAAACAAGTGACAATTTATGCTCTAACTGTGCAAATACATCAAATTATATGAAAAATAATTCAAACAATCACAAGTCTGCACAACAACCACAACAATGCAAAGAAAAAATAAAGACAGGCAATAAACAGTCAATGCAGAGGCATAATTTCAATAAACGAAGGAAAGAGCGTAAAAGATTTTCAAATCATTACAAGTGACAGTTATAAATTAATCAGTTTCTGCTCTGCATTATCATCTTATTATTTATATGGAACATTGCTTCCCTTTCTCACAACTGGTTTTCGTGGAGTTCAGGTTATAGGTAGTGCTTCACATGCTGGAGGTGCTCGGTTCGAGCTCTGGCAGCAGTATTAGTAGTTGTGTAAAACGGTGTAACTGAAAACAACACTTCTCTCCCTTCATGAATCACCAATCGCTTCCAATAGGCATCAGACTGCTGAAGAAGACGTGGTGAGAGTAATAGGATGCTACAAAATGAGGGAAAGGAGTGAAGATAGTAACAATTTGGGACCCTTCTTTTCAATCATTTCCCCTAAGTTTCCGAGCCCCAATTCCTAACTCTTACCCCATAAATAATTTATCGCCCCTATAAAAACGTAACCTTCGACCTAATTTCCATAAGTACGCACATCTTTGACGTCATCAGTTTGTGGCTATACCACTTGTAAACTGATGCCGAAGAAGATACTATATCACCGTCATTTCCCCTGTCCTCTATAATGATCCATTCAGGTTTTGCCCAAAGATTCGGACAGAGAAAGACTACTCAGACACATACAAAGGAACGTGCGTCAGAATGTGGCTAGAATCAGCTGGAGCCAAACAACTTCATCCGTCACGCTGACATATGAATGATCCAAATAACATCATACGGGAAAGCGAATAAAAGAATATATATATATATATATATATATATATATATATATATATATATATATATATATATATATATATATATTATATACATAGATATATATTCTTATATATTCATATATATATATATATATATATATATATATATATATATATATATATATATGTGTGTGTGTCTGTCTGTCTGTGTCTGTGTCTGTGTGCGTGCGTGTGACATTTTGAAGTCTCGAGCCCGTAGGGTGCGCTGAAAATATATGTCTGTAAAAGTTATGCGCCCGAAAAATGCAACTGAAAAATGCGACTGAATGAAAAAATTTGTGGCAGGAACGATGCATTGTAGGTCAATGTCGAATTTAAAAAAAAAACATTTGAAAAACCTGCTGGCCTCCCCATCATCGCAATAAAAAAACATTGTGATCCCCAATGAATTCACTTCCATGCCCCTCCACTGGCAAAGAAACTTACCGGTCCCTTAGCAAATGCTCACTGTCATTTTATCAAACTTTTCTTTCGTTGAAATGTTTGTCAAATACATTTTCAGTCAGATAAATTTAATAATAACAAGTATTGCCAATACTCTGATGTAGGGTAGATACTGTGACAAAGCACGAGCCATTCGCTAGAAAAACAATGGTTAAAATTAGAGACGAGAGAAACATGATGATTCCTCGAAAATATGTTAAAAAAGGCTTTTCTCTTATTGCTGCATGTTGCCAAGAATAAGTATTTTTGCTTACAGGTGCATTTTTTTGCTGGGGGCCAAGCTTGCAAAGTCAGCATTGTTCTCAATGAAGTAGAGTTCTTTTAAAATCTTCACTGTACAGTTTAAAGTGAAATTTTCAAAAACATTTGATTTTGTACTTTTGGCATATCACGGATAATGTATTTATGACTTACAAAAGTGTGTACATTGAAAATATTTATTTTCAGGCCTATTACCACCAATATAATCCTGTAAATATTTATTCGGCAGTTAAATGAGTAAATGAAAGAAATCATAAAAGTCGACACAGGATAATGGTAGATACTAAAAACAAACTGAAAATACGGTGGTTTTAATCGGGTTCGAACTCACAACGTACGGTACCTAGTCAACTAGCGGAGAAGCCACAGACAAAACCGCTCGGCCAAATCCCCAATCTCAAAAAAGATTGGTTCAATAAGCAAGCTAAAGTTGTTACAATTTCTGACTGCGACATCTCCATATGCTGTAGAGTTCGTGAAGCACTCACGCTCGTACGCTCACTTTCACACATCACTCAGTTAATGTCATACTAAAAAAGTTGACCTACAGTGTGCTACCCTCAACAATATTCACAAGATTTAGTCAAGATCAACACGGCTCTATTGAAACACATCACTCACAAATTTTATCGAACAAGCGAATCCATCGCTTAATCTTGGCGAAAGACAGCCTCGGAAACAATGCTGTCCACCAGCAGAGCTATCAACCCAGGATAGAAAATACGATGGTTTCAATCGGGTTCGAAGGATGGATAAGCATTGTTTGTAGTAGCCAGGCCCCTATCATTTTTATGATACAAACTATACCGTTAGCATCACAGATTAAAATGCAAGAAATTATCTAATAATTTTGACATGCCAATGAGTGTAAACTAGTCGAAGATAAAGATGAATCACTAGTTTCCAATGTACCAAGGAATGAAATGGCGGCGAACACTACTTGTTGGTTACTAATATCAGAACCAGAGAAGAGCAGACAGCCACTTGTACCAAATCGAATATGTTTATGAGGTACGAATGTAAGAGAAGTCAGCTAAGCGGCTAAGGATGAATGCAGCAGTGATCATTTATCTACTACTTTAACACAGCTTGAGAGACTAATTCCTGACATCAATATCAGTTACGTAAAAAGTATCATTGTCATGGATCGACGAAAATCAGGTTTTTTTCATGAGACCTTGAGTAATGTCAGAAGAGCATGCTTACTTAATATCTACTAGAGATAGAGAAAATATTTTAACCGTAACCGTTGCACGTCTATTGTAAATTAAGCATTGCATTTGTAATGATTGCGTTGCATTTATTATTATTATTATTATTATTCTTTATTTCAGGCCATAAACCCATACAGTAAAATGTACAAAAATACAACATCAAATCTAAGAAATAAAGCTAAAATAAACTTAATGAAGAATACTCTTACAATGTTTCCAGAAACTGGACTGAAAATAAGAGTCGGAATTAACACAGCTGCGAATAACAGGATTTTCGCTTTTCCACAACTGTTCACAAAATGCAAACAACAATTAACGGTGAAATGCGGTAAAGTTTAGAATATTTCTACTAACAAAATTTAAACTTATACTTGTATCACGCTTCAGATTAAATATTAATCTCAATGCATTATTGTACGCTACTTTCAGTGAAGACATTTGTTTGACACTGTAGTTACACCAAACATTAAGACAATAAACGCTATACAAAAACACTCTTGTAACGAGTGCACTTCACTTAATGTGAGCAAATGCCAAAATTACGTTAAATAAAATTAGCTCTAGCATAAAAAACAATGCAGCTGCCGTTGCATATCAGCATCATTTGTACCGGAAGAAGACATAATATAGTCAAGATACTTTTTTGTACACACAAACTTGAGAGGTTTACCATACAGTAGTACATAGGGTATTCTCAGACTATGTGCTTTCCTGGACTTTGGACATTCTGTCTTTGCAGTATGAAAGATAATGTCGTGCTTATTCCCATAATGTTCACAAATGTCACTTAGTTCCTGTAATGCTTTAACCGACGGTCAAATCAAGACTAAATCATCGGCATAGAACAAATGGTTAACAATGGTATTTGCCAGGTGACAACCCACACCGGTCGACTTAAAGTGGCACTTCCACTTGGTAAAATTTTTAATAATAATAATAATAATAGTTTTTTATTTCAGACTGAAATGTCCATAGAAGGAAAAATACAAAATACAAATGCCATTTAGTGCCATTTTTAGTGCCAACGGTCGATATTTGACATGGCGACTGCGCGCGGATCGCGAGATATCGATAAAAACATGTCTTCAAAAAAGTAAAAGTTTGAATTCCGCTGGCCCACCTAAATTGTCATTGCCAACTAAGCTATGGAGTACGAGTCACCACTGACGCTGCTGTACGCCACAGTACCACTTGCGTCGGTGATCGGTCATGCCCCGTGGGAGAAAGCTGAGTCTTACTGACTTGATGAAAAAACGAAAAACAATTTTTGCTGATTCCACCAGAATTCGCATAGTAACTAGCCCAGTTACGTGTGGTTGATACATAGCGGCCACCGCGTGGTATTTCCGTGGGCTGGAGGGGCCCACCATGCACCCCCCATAAACCTACTACATGGGTATTTTTTTGTTTCTTGGGATCTGCTGAACTAGAAAAAAGATGTTAACATTGGATATTTTGGGATGCACTACCTGTCTGCGCTGGTTTTTGATTTGTATATACCGCAAAAAATGGCGAAAAATGGGTAGGGGTAGGGGGGTACTATATCCTCCCCTAAACTGAGTAAACCAGCATGAAATAGCACAAACTATACATTTTTGGAAAGCTCAGATACTGCTCTTTCTGAGGAATACCAACTTTAGCAAAATTGATTTGTGTACATAGAATAGGACGACTTTAAAATGAATTTTTTTGACAATTTTGAAATTTTTTACCCAAAATACCATGTAACAATTGTGATTACTTTTTATTAAGCAAAATTTTCACAACTTTTTGTGTTTAAATTATTTATTCCAACATATTAAACAAGAAAAAAAGTGTTAACATCAGATATTTAACTCTACACTACTTCTCTGGAGTCAATTTTGAATTGCGTGTATCTGTATGGGATGTGCAAAAGCTGGGGGTAGGGGTACAACATTCTTTCCTTGATGAAGTAAACTGGCTTAAATGCCATATACCTTATAGTTTTAGAAAGCTGAGATACTGGTCTTTCAAAAATGCATAAGGTTTTAGTAAAAAAATATGACGTCATAGAATTGGATAACTTTAAATCGATTTTTTTCTGGTAATTCAGTATTTTTAACCGGAAGAAAATACGATAACTATTGTTTCCTCCAAATGAAGCTAATCAAATAGATTTATGGACGTTATTTACCAATTGCAATGAGCTGAAGAAGAAAATAAATGTCAAAAGTGGGTATTTACAATGTATTATTGTGTCTACTCACTAAAATTGCAAGTCTTGCTACATTGGTATATCGTGAATGGGCATTTTATTGTTATGCAATGAACTAATGCACAGCCTTAAAAAGAAGACTTTAAAACGCGCACACATAGTCGTATTGCCATTTTCTCCTTAAAGCAAATAGATTGTTAATGACTGTCTATTTTTATAATTTACTTTATTTTCTATAAAATTATTTTGATAAGACGTATTTGGAAAATTGTCTTTGCCTCCTTGTCTTACTTATACAGCAAGCATTACGAACAATCTATTAGGCCGTGGGCTGGAGGGGGTGTCTACGTGCACCTTCCCCCCCCCAATAGGATAACAAACCTGTATTTTTTCAGAAGCCTTGGGATCCCTAGAATAAGAAATAGGATTTTAACAGACAACATATAGGGACTGAATAGCTGTCACGGTCATGTTTTGAAGGGTACCGCAAAATCACGATTTTGTGACCCACGTGGATTTTTGTCGAACCTGTCTTCATGTACGTCATCTGCTGAGCTTACTGTTTAACATGACCTAGCTTATGGGGTATCATTAGAAAGGTGATTTATTCTTCTTGAAAATGGTATATAGTAATATGCAATATCTTCTATAGTTTTCATGAAATAGGGCCATAATTTACCCCATACCCCAAAGTTTATGTCGCAAATTACTGTCAAAACTAATCTAAATTCTACCAATTATTTACCTAGACATAATACAAAGGGCAATGCTGTGTATTAACTTTGTGCTATTTGCTACAGGTACATGTTAGAAACCTGAAATAAACTTTTGACAGAAAAATATTGGGATCCTTTAGCTGTAACAGTCATATTTGAACAGTATTACTGAATCACATTCGTTTTTGTCAAACCTGTCTTCTTGTAAGTCTTCTGCTGAGCTTATTTTGAACATAACGAGGCATATGCGGTATCATTAGAAAGTTAATTTACTTTTCTTTAAAATGATATATTGCAATATGCAATATCTTCTACAGTTTTCATGAAATGAGACCAAAACTTACCCCATACCCCAAAGTTTTATGTCGCAAGTTACAGTCAAAACTAATCTCAAATTCTACCAATTATTTTCCAAGACACTTTACAAAAGGGAGCTTTGTATAAAATATATTGATTTGGTACAAGGACATGTCAAAAATATGAGTTAGGCTTTAAACAGACAAAATATTGGGATTGAATGACTGTTACTTACATGTTTTGAAGGGTACCGTGAAGTCCTGCCTTATGATGAATAAACATCCTTTGCCTGTTTGAGGCCTGACTTTACTACTGAAAAGAATGGGTCTGGGCGCATGCCATAATGGTAACAAAGAAAAAGGCAATCTGAGCTGCCATCGAAATTACAAATGGTCATTAAATAAGATAATAAGTAATTAATCGAAAGAACGTTGCTTAACATTTTTGCATCATATTTTAACACGGACAGGTTATCATCTGTATCACTTTTCATATAATTTGATGCAGTGCCTCTTGATCTTGACATTGGCGTCAATACCAAAATAAATCTTAAATGTGCAAATAAGTAGTTTGTTTCCTCAAATTTCTGTCAGTATTTCTTGACTTATCACAGGAATTATGCAAATTCATTGAGCATGCATATTAACAATTATTGATATAATACTGACGTATGCCATTGTGTGCTGCTAAAGCTCTGTGTAAGCAACATAAAAGAACAGAGCTATATTTCAAAATGGATTGCGTTAATTTTGTAAATAAGCACTGATTATGCATGTCACAAAAAACAATGGAATTACATCTGTACGTCTTAGTCTATTATCCTTGTACTATGTTTAAATGAAACCGGCGAAGGCATGCCTTGGAAATCTGGATTGAGGCACAGACACAGACGCACGGAGCCTGATACATAAGTGCCAAAGAAGACAAGCAAAGCGCCCTACGAGAAACAGAAGACTCAGAATCGGATGACAACTAACATACATCAGTGATGATCTTGCGCCGCCATTTGAGATAATCTACTGCTTTTGATGTGATAGTGTCGTCTTCAATTCAATATTTTTTAAGGATTTGTATGAAAGGGGGCTTACGTAACTGCCACAGCAGCAACATGCTAGCAAGACGGCTCTGTAAAAAACTTTTGAAAAACCACACTGCATGAAAACCCAATAATACATACTGTATTTGTATGGATTATTGCCTGTATTTTAGCTGAATAGTGCATATATAGATGAATACAGTCAATAATCCATTGCTTGTATTCAGCAAGCCTGTATTCATGTGAATTCATGTGAATTCACGTGTATTATCCTATAATACAGGTAACTCATTAGTGTGAATATATCTGTATTATTGCGTTTTCATGCAGTGCCAGTCTTTGGCTGCACATATCGTTGCATCCTCCTCGCTGTGTCTTTCTATCAGTACGAACCCCCCTTTTGCAAAATGGGTGTTGATTTGGTCATATATAGAGTCAACATTTGAAGTTTTAGTGGTGGAGATCCCGCCAGGTAGATGGAGCAAATTATACAAATTATACTTATTTGGCCTACTTGTTATCACCGGCAATGTTGAGCGCAAGCAAGGACCAAGGACACGTCAAACTGGTTTATCTGATACAGAAGCAGATTTTGCAACAAAAGAGGACATTCTGGGACTGGACGCAAAACTCGATAAAATTATTGCCGACTCCGACTACATACATAAAAAGCTGGATGGATGGGAGACCAGACTGAAAAATATTGAAGACGATCTGATGGAATTTCGTGACAGTTGAATCAAAACTCTTCCAAGCTGACGGAATAAGATACTGGGAATGTTTTGCTTGTCGACATAAGGAAGTCTTTAGATAAAGTGAAAACAGAAAGTGCAAAACTGAAACGCGAGAAGGACGATATTGAAAATCGGGTAAGACGTAACAATTTAATTTTTGATGGTATTCAGCAAGATGGTCCTCACGAGTCCTGGGATACTTCTGAGGAAAAAGTTCAAGTGCAGTTAAAAAACAACTTGGAAATTGAGCAAGACGTCGAATTCGAACAAGTACATAGAATGAGTAGTTCGCTATCCATTAGAGGTGCTTAACCCATCATGGCGATATTTTCCAAATATAAAGACCGAAGTAAGGTGCTCTATAACGCCAATAAGTTGAAAAAAACATTAATATCAGCATCAGAGAAGACTTCTCAAAAACAATACGATCTGTTCGATCCAAGTTATTTTCTTTCCGTAAATCTCCCCTCGAAGAAAATCCTGACCAGAACATAAAGATTCGTTATGAAATATTGGTTCAGATCGGCGACAAGGGAGTCATGGCCATTTTCAAAGTCAACGAAACCTCAGGTCAAGTTGTTCAAGTGCATCAGCATACAAGCTAGGAAATAGGCCAAGGATTTAATTGCAAAGAACTTGCTATTTTTTTGGAACATTATAGGTCTTAAAACAAAGGTACACGATCAAGATTTCATCTCGTTTTGCACAAAATATGATATCATAGATCTAGCAGAAACATTTGTCTCAAGAAAGATTTTTTAATTTCCTACCGAATTATAATGTCTACACATTTCCTGCAATAAAACACAGTCGTATGGGTCGTCCCAGTGGAGGTACTGCCCTGTTTATTAAAAAGTCTATTGTGAGTAAATTCACAACATTTCTAGTAATATAGAAAACTGTGTTTTCATAAATATAGATAAATCTCTGTTTCACTTTGACAAAGGTGTAATTCTAGGATGTTGTTATATTAGACCAGAGAGTATATTGGAGACTTTTGATACTTTAGAATCGTAGCTCACTGACCTTTACAGTAAAGACATAGAGAAATATTTTATTTTAGGAGGGACTATAACGCAAGAACTGGTGTGGAAGATGATTTCTTTCATGACTCAGCAGACCACCTTCCTCTAGAGGGTGTTAGCTATGAGTCTTCTAATTTCCATGTGCCACGATTTCTAAAGATAAACTTGTAAATGAAGCAGGCAAAGTTCTGTTGAACATTTCCAAACTATTTGATTTGCATATTGTCAATGGTTGTCTTCCCAATGACAGAGAAGGAAATGTAACATGTGTTACTCAAAATGGTTGGAGTGTTGTAGACTATTGCATTGTATCTTCTGATTTATTTTCTCACATAAATCAATTTAAGATCATTTCAAGAATCGATTCAGACCATTTTCCTTTAGGTTGTCATGTCAATATTCCAAATATTTCGCCTTTCTCACAGAGTGATTTACGCGGCAATTCTACAGCTTCAAAATATGTCAGATTTCACCTGTCAGAACAAGTTAGAGATTCATTTCAACGTAATCTCAGTTCTCCTCATATTCAAAATTGCTTTGAAGAGTCGTTAACAGCATTACCGGATGTCAGCTGTGCTATTTCAAATTTGAATAAAGGTTTAAAATTGGCAGGTACAGGTGACCAAAAGGCTGGTAGGATCAAATGGTCGAATCAACCACCCTGGTTTAGAGAGAAGTGTCAGCTGGCAAAACGTGCTGCGTATGATAGTTTAAAAGCATTCAGAAAAGGTGGCTCCGTCGACTTATTGAAACAGTACAAGGCTGCAAAGAAGAAATTCAAAGAAACATGTAGAGACAGCAAGAAAGCATTCCAAGATAAAATAAGAAACGAGTTTCTAAATGCTGCACGGGGAGACTCTGGTGAATTTTGGACTGTACTGAAAAAAGTTGTAAATCGTAAAGGTAGCGCATCAAATGAAATTTCTTTACAGACTTGGTATGACTATTTTAAGTCTCTGTACAGTGAGTGCTACGATGTTGCTACAGGGGACGTTGATTTTTACTCTCTGTTGAAGATGAGTTAAAATGTTTACAACTAGAAGGTGAATCTGATCAAGACAGCAATGATAGTTTCTTAGATATTTTGAATGATAAGATTACAGAACAGGAAGTTTTGCGTGCTCTGAAAAACCTTAAATCAGTACAGCTCCTGGTCCCGATGGTCTTCCAAATGAATTTACCAATATTCTTTAAATGTCATTTTACCACTTCTAGTTGAAATCTTTAATTTTATTTTTGATTCAGGAATATTTCCACTTGAATGGTCTGTCACTATCGTGATACCACTTTTCAACGAGTCATTGAAAATGACATAGTCCCCACTTGTAATAGGGGGTATTAGTCTTGATGGGACAGGGAAATATGGTCATTAAGAAGTATCACTGGAGTGTATATGTTGAGATCTTTAAGCACATATGTCTATGTCGTTGTTCCCAATTTGCAACACATGAGGCATGTCTAAGTTATGGTTCTAAATCGGGAAAAAAGATCAGACCTCTAGCTGTATTGGCCAGCCAAGAAATACATATGTGCATCATAAATGAGGCACAAGATGTGACATCTTAAAGTCTTATATCCTATCAAAATTGGAGGGTACAGAACTTGTGGTTACTGAGTTATGCATATATATGTATAATCAAGGTCAAAGGTCATCAAGGTCACGTGACATTTTGAAAAAAAATTGTATTGCTAATTAATCCCTATATGCTAAAAATCAGACCTCTAGCTCTAACCGCTTGCCCAGAATTAGATATATGCATAATTAAATGAGGTAAAGAGTGTGTTGACATAAGGTCGCCCATCCTACTATATATAAAGGACATATCACTTGTGGTTACTTATTTATGACAAAAACGTATATTTTAGGTAAAAGGTCATAGAGGTCACATGACATCTGATCACAAAATTTCTATCCTATAGTTTTCCCTTTATACAAAAATCAGACATCCAGCTCTATTGGTTTGCTCAGAATTAGATATGTGCATAATTAATGAGGTACAGTATGTAGCGTTATAAGGTCTTCCATCACACCAAATATGAAGGGTGTACCACTTGTGGTTACTGATTTATGGACAAATATGTATATTTCAGTTCAAAGGTCATTGAGGTCATGTGACATTTTGTCAAAAAAATTTTATTGCTAAGTTATCCCTATATACCAAAAATCAGACCTCTAGCTCTATTGGCTCGCTCAAAATTAGATATGCACATAATTAATGAAGTACATTATGTGGCGTCATAAGGTGTCCCATCATACTATACATGAAGGGTGTAGCACTTGTGGTTACTGAGTTTTGGACAAATATGTATATTTCAGGTCAAAGGTCACCGAGGTCACGTGATATTTTGTCAACAAAATTGTATTGCTAAGTTATCCCTATATAAAAAAATCAGACCTCTGCTCTATTGGCTGATGATCATCGTCATTTCATACATCTTCCATTTAATAACAAAGGAATTGATGCCATTAAATATCAGCAATATACTTCACAACAAAAAGATTACATCAACTATACCTGTATACTTTAAGAACCAGTCTGTACCTATTCTGTCATATCAATACACCAAGAAAATCTCCAATAAAATATTCAATTACAATAAGGCTTTTGCGGCACTTAAAAAATGATGAATTCCTTCAAACACCAGCATCCTGTGACTGCTCTACATCTCCCTTCAAATACACTGCAGTTGGCCATGTCATCACTGGTGATCTGAACTTGGTTGAACAACATCATCTTCGTAAGATATTATCTTGTGGACCAAGTTCAGAGAACCTCGCAGGATCAACTGGAACCATAATTTTAAGATCGTTATGGACTCTGTTGAAGAATATGCCAGGATATGGGCTAAAAGGGAGGATGTAGAGTTGGACACACTATCAGAATGGGTCAAATCTGTGAAGAAAATAGTTCGTGGCCGTATTGGTCGACTAAGATCACATGTTTGCAGAAGACCCTATTCTGTATTTAAAGATCCTGATGCTGTTAAGTGTTTGAATGATATCCATGACAAATATGTTGTCGTTCCTGCTGATAAAGCTGCCAATAACATTGTATTTGTCTGTAAGAAGTATTATTTTGAATGTCTTATAGACGAACTTGGTGTAATTAAGACCTCCACCAACTCCACTTACAGACAATCAATGTTCAGCAAATCTGAAATTTTGGCAAACCATAAGTCATTCATGGATAATTTTAATGTTACAATGAAGGATGACCATAATAAGTTGGTCTATTAAAACTTTCGATTTTTCCACATTGTATACCACAATACCACATAATAAATTGAAAGAACGCTTGAAAAACATCATCAACCAAGCATTTTTCTACAAAAACGGTTCACGCCGTTACAAATATGTAGTATTAGGGTATAATTCTACATATTTTGTTAAAAATACTACTAATGCTATAGTGTTTTATACCTGGAAAGACATTATCAGTATGCTTGATTTCCTCATCGACAACATATTTGTAGAATTTGGAGGGCACATTTTCCAACAGTGTATAGAAATTCCTATGGGCACTAACTGTGCTCCCTTGCTTGCAGACTTATTTCTGTTCTCATATGAGGCAGAATTTATCCAGAACTTAATTAAACAGAAAAAGGTCTCTGTAGCTCGAACTTTCAATCTAACATATAGATACATAGACGATGTTATTTCTATGAATAACTCTGAATTCAGTAAATATCTCGCTATGATTTATCCTCCAGAATTGGAGATTAAAGAAACTACAGAAACGGCCTTTTCTGCTTCATATCTGGACATTTTACTTGAATTTGACTCTAATGGTCACCTTTCTACTAGGCTATATGACAAGAGAGATGATTTCAACTTTAGTATCATCAATTTTCCACACCTCATAAGTAATATTCCACTCTCACCAGCTTATGGGGTATACATTTCCCAGCTTATTCGATATGCTAGAGCATGCAGTTCATATGGTGATTTTGTAGAGAGACATGGCCATCTCTCTTACAAACTATTAAATCAAGGTTACACCAGAGCAAGACTTGTCTCTACATTCAAACGCTTTTTGGCAGGTATCGCAAGCTGGTAGATAAATACAATATCTCTCTTCGACAAATGATCACTGATGGCATCGGTGACATTGGGCCTTAGTTAGTGACCACTACCTATCTGACTTATAGATTGATATATGGCGGGTGCCACATGTTGGGCAGGATGCGCTTACTATTTTCGAAACACCTGACATCACTTCTTGGTCTTCTGGCCAGAGGTCCATATATCTTTCTTTCATGAATATGACATTGTTTGTGTACCGTCTATTTACTGTCTGTTCTGTGCTGTTTTGTGTCTATGTTTACAACTATTGTCTTGCGAATTCCGACCTACTGTCATTGGTTTATGGATTGGTATGATTGCGATTATTTAGATATGTGCATAATTAATGGGGTACAATATGTGGCGTCATAAGGTGTCCCATCATACCATTTATGAAGGGTGTAGCACTTGTGGTTACTGAGTTATGGACAAATATGCATATTTAAGGTCAAAGTCACTGAGGTCACGTGACATTTTGTCAAAATATCTAAGATATCTGCGTGAACGGAGGGACATGACCCAATCTATAAGCCCCCTGGACTTCATCAGTGGGGCTAATAACTGTAACACTGCATCCTTTTTCCAATATGAATACGATAAGAAACTAATCTTTATTTACTTGGCCTTATACATGGGATTCTGTGCAGAACTGACTTATACATGGGAATCTATGGAGAAATGCCTTATACATGGAAGCCTATGTAGGTGTAAATTAAAAAGTCCTCTAACACGGCCAGATTTGATCTCATTGTGAAACAAATCGACGTGCATCTGTAAGGGGTAGGGTACTATCCTTGTGCAAAGTTTGAAAGACATTGACCAGGACATGCCTGAGATATCTGCGTGAACGGACGCACGTACGCACGCACGCACGCACATGACGCACTCTATAAGTCCCCCCGGACTTCGTCTGTGGGAAGTAAAAAAGGAATCAGATCTGATGAAAATAATTATAGAGGAATTTCTCTTTTGAACATTTTGGGAAAAATCTATACTTCTATACTAAATGAGACATTGTCCAGGTAGTTAATGCTGTTTTTGATTGTCAAGCCGGTTTCAGGAGAAAAACACAGCACTATAGATAATATTTTCATGCATGCCATTATCAAAAAATGCTTGTCTGTTAGACGTGATAAATTTATCGTTTTTTTGTTAATTTTTCCAAAGCGTTCGACAAAGTAAACCATTCTCTTTTATGTATAAGTTAATTTATCTTGAAGTTAAGGGTAAAATGTATAATATTTTGTTATCAATGTACAGTAATGTAAGGGCATGTGTCAGATCCAGGGACATTATGTCTGAATATTTTCATTGTCCAACTAGAGTGCGACAAGGATGCATTCTGGGTCCTATACTCTTCAGCTTTTTCGTAGAGGAATTAAACTCAATGTTGATAGCATTCGGACAGACGGGGATACAACTTACGCAAACAATGTATGACATTTTTGTATTACTCTATGCAGATGATATTGTTATATTTGCTGATTCAGTTTGTCACCTCCAAATCTTATCGGCATCTTATACAATTTCTGTTTGAAATTGCGTATGCAGGTTAATTTAGAGAAAACAAAGTAATTATTTTCCAAAGGGAGGTTATAGAGCTCGTTCCGAAACCTGGCATTTTGCAGTGTACCCGTCAGTGTTGTCTCATATTACAAGTATTTTGGTCTGCTGCTTTCTTCGAGAAACACGTGGTCCAAAGCCGTTCATAACTTAGCATCTCAAGCAAAAAAAGCACTTACTTTGCTGTCAGTCGCCAGGTGGAGGCTTGAGTTCTTTCCATTCAAGTGCCATTTTAAGTTTTTTGACACTATGATCCTACCAATAATGTGTTATGGCTCAGACATTTGGGGCTTTCAGTACTTTGACGCTTAGAGAAATTCATAGAAACTTGTGTCGTAAATATCTTGGCTTACCAAACAACGCTTGCATTGGAGTTGAAATTAGAAAATGTGGTCGCCGTCCAATGTTTTATCATACTCTAAAAAGTGTATAAGTTACTGGATTAATCTTTTAAAAATGCCATCAGATCATCTCCCAAGACAGGCTATAAGATACTTTTAAATCTTGATAGCATGAGCAGACATACATGGGCGACGTCCATTAAAATGTTTTATTTTTATATCGTTTGGCCATGCTTGGATATCACAAGAAACAAACTTAACATACAAGTAATGTTACCCCCTTTGCATTCGGGCCGGAGGCCTTGGAACGCAAATAAAATCATTATTAATTTATTATTCATATATGAACATCTTCATAGTTTGCTTGTTTATTTATTATTTGTTTATTTATTCATTTATTTGTTTCTCGATTTGATGGATAGAGAAAGAAGCAGTTATAATATCACCACGGGGCAAAATGCTTGATATACAGCAATAAACACACATAAACAACACTGTACATTTGTCAAATACTTAAAGTATACTCGTGAGTATACTTTCAAAATCAACAAATGCAACACTTTGCGTGCAAAGATCTGCATTAAGTATATTCTTGTTCTGCGTAGATAAACGCTATGTATATCAACGTATTGATATGTTCTATACACAAATATATACGTAGAGTATATGATTAATTTTGTGTTCCATATACATCAATATACGTAACTATACTGAACGTATATCAATGATTTTGCCCAGTTCACGCGTCACTTAATCAACCTAGACACATTTATAGTTTTAATAAACTTATTGTAAATTAAATCGCCGACTTCACGGCCTTTTGCTGTTGTTACACTAATATATAATTTTCCATACTATGTAAGGGTTAGACAGTCTAATCAAGAAGTAAAAGCTAACACATTTAAAAAAGCCCTGTGGTTCTCTAAAAGGAAAATGTCACAGTGCTTTCTTCTGAAACGGCACCTGTATGTTAAGAGTAGTAAATAAAGATAGCTATCTTACCTGTGCTTCCTGATGTATTTGAATACTATGTATCGTTTCTGCTTGAGTAGTTAGTATTTCCTGAGGATAGGTAGGAAAGAAGCTAGTCAATTCAATAATGGAATAAATTGAATATTCCAAAATCTCTAAAAATGTACCATATTAATGTACCATATTTTATATATAATATATATATATATATATATATATATATATATATATATATATATATATATGTATATATAAGTACTTGTAGTGACTGATGAGATATTCAACGTCTACCTTATTTCCAATCCCAACGTTTGATTGACGGCGACGTTTCGGTATGACTAGCGCACTTTTGTCAAGCACTGATGATAGTAAAAACAGAGCATTGCAAGGTGTAATGCGCATGTCTGTAATCGCAAAGTCACATGACAACGCTAATTTTGGATGCCTGATGGCTTATAGTCATTAAGTCCGTTTTAAAACATTGTCCGAGCTCTTAAAATCCAAAGACTTTCCAGGTGTTTTGTTTTTCTGGATCATTACCACGAACCAGGCGGAGAATTGTAGCTGAAAGATCATTGTCTATGATGGTGTGTCCGGGTATCCTACAGTGTGGAACGACATACGGAGATCTGTCGACTTTTTTCGTTCTGGTATTTGAACGGTGACCATTAAGTCTGTTGTGAAATGGTTGAGATGTTTTCCCGATATATTGAATTTGACAAGTGCCACATGTTAGAGCTTATATAGCTTCGCTTGATTTGCAGTTGACGTCATCGTTAAAATGAAATGAGGTACCTGTTGCTGTAGATATGAATACTTTGGTGTTTTTAGATGACTGAGCAGCAAGAACATCGAATAGTGTGGTAAGGTTTACAGCCCAAGGCATTTGGACTGATTTTGCATCTCTGAGCCGGTTTTGGTGAAGTATGTACTCGATTGTTGCTGGTCTACGAGATGCGATGACGGACAATTCTGGCATTACTGTTTCCATACGGCTTGATGACTGTAAGATAGTATGATCTTCTACACTGATTTGACGAAGGTTTGGTTGACGAGGATCATATGTTGACACCCAGGCTATTCTTTGAGGAGGTGTTTTGGGTTTGTAGTGTAGTAGATCCTGGCGGGATGGCATACTGGCCTTTGTTATATGTTGTTTGATGGTTTTGTCCTGTAGCCGCAGAGTTTAAGGTATCTGGCGAATTCCGTTAATCTCTCATCACACCATTCAGGTTTACTGCAAATGCGTCGAATTCCAAGTTAACCTGAATAGACAGTTGATCTAAATGTATGAGGTGGATGGCTCAATTTGGTGGTAAATAACGATGGGAGCTGGTAGGTTTACTGGACATTTTAAATCAGTTTCCAGTCTATTAGCCATGAGGTACAGTCTTACATCCAGGAATGGGTAGGATGTTTTACTGATATCTGCTGTGAATCTGATCTTGTGAATTTGATTTTGTCAGCAACAAAATCACGATCAATGCTACAGCTTACAATGTACTCACTTCACGTTTTCCCTAAACCGCTCATAAATTTCTTTCTAAGATGGTAAATTCGGCATATTTGACGTCTGAGGACATGTATAATTCCTGGAGATAAACTGACTGGTACGGCTATTATTAGTAAATCCACTGAGCATTCATAGATGTCGCAGAGCTGCTTGCTCTAACTCCGTCATCTGTTCATACTCGATCGAGTTTTGAAATCGAACGCTGGCGCTGCGCGACTTTGATGTGATTTTGGCGGGCCTTGTAACTTTCGCGAAGGGATGAGGTGATGTTTCAAAACACGAAAACACACTCATTTTACACACCCAGTCTATGTTTTACGTCCAACGCCATTTTAAGCTCAAAATAAATCTTCTTCAAATTTTGAAAACCTGTGTCGACATCTTAATGTTTAAATTGTTGGCTCTAAAGTGTGCCATAAGCCCTCCCTTGAAGTGGAATGGCCCAAAAGTGGAATAATATCAAGAAGTGATACGGTTGTCATCACTCGTTAGCAACCAATTTTTGTGTTATGCAAGTAAAAAGTAAGGTCGATTTTAGTTGATTTCGTCGCTAATTCGGAACGTCCATGGGAAAACAGTCGTAACCAAAGCATGCATGTATGATAAAGGGGTTATTACACGAAGTTAGGGCAATACCGCGTCGTATTCTCGTGATGTGTCCGCATTTTGACTTGTTGCCGCGCAACTCGTCAAAATACGGACACATCACTGAATACGACGCGGTATACGTATCGCCCAAACTTCGTGTAATAACCCCTACTTGTTATTGCTTGTTATTGCTTGTTATGGTTACTCTACATACTCTTTCATGCGCTTGGAAATTGTCATGAGTGATGTTGGCGGGCTCGTTGCTACACATATGGGATCAGGTGTATATGCAAACAAGGCGGTTGTTTCTTGCGCGTTCAAGTGTTAATGAGTTGGAATTTACTTCTCTGTCTACATTTCGAAAGAAAAACTGTACGTTTGTTTAGCAGTGTTGACTTGAGTAAGTAGATAATATGAATTTCTGCGTGATGTAGTGGTTACAGCATTTTGTCTTGGTTGACTAAGCCTGACTCTGTCAATGATAGACCATGTGACGTTGTATTTTGTGATGCTATCCTGTAAAAGTCTGTATATTTGACAGTTTCATGCTGTTCCTGTGTTCTGGTGTTTTGGAAGTATATTTTGATATGTATATCTTGTTTTAAAATCTGAGTCTATGAATCCCATGTAGTGCTTTGTATTATTGCTTAGATTAACGGTGGTTTTACTGAGGGCGTGAGACAGTTTCCGGATAATGGGCAATCTTCTTTTTGCGACAGTTACTGACTTGGTTGGTGGTTTTTTATCGTTGTGTAGGAGGTGGTTGTTATGGGCTCTGATGATACTGCCCATATTTCTTGTACAGCTGTAGTTGACTTTGACATTGTTTTTATTTAAGATCTTGGTAGTGGATGACCTTGAGGGAAGTGTAATTTAATGAGGTTGAGGAATCTTATGCCAATGTTGGTTTTTACTGCCTTGTTGAATGGTGGGTTTATACCAAATTAACGCAAAGGAAAGACACGGAGACAAGTGTTTGGCCAAACCCGGGGTTATGCATGCCCTGCCATGGCGGGGCGACGAGGCGTCATGGCGACCTGGACGGCGGTACCGGGCTCTGGGTACCATGACGGGCAAAAGTGTTACCGGTCGCCCGCGGCAGACCAATTACAGTACCCCCCTGTAACTTTATTGTGTAAAGCAAGCGATAAGAGACATACAGTATCTTTTATTGTGAGCTGGTACCCTGCAGCGAGGCTTTTTTGCGGGGGGTGGGCGGGAATTTTATTGTGTGAACTCGAGAGTGGCAAAAGTTGAAATGGACGATCTATAGCTTTGATCACACTGATATGCGCATTGATAATGACGTGGAAAGGGTGAAGCAAGTTGTTTAGATAACGGTAAATGAGGGTAGTTGGTAGATATGGTTACGTCTCAAGTGCATCCAGCAAGTGGTAGGAGTAGGTGGCGCATGGTGACCCATACATGTCAAGGTCTAAACCCTTTCCCAGTGTCCCTCCCGACGTTTACAGCAAAGCCATAATCACCCCTTATCTACCCGCTTCGTGATCTTTTGAGAAGTTAAAGGCAACATTTGCAGAAGATTCCTGAACCTCATCAAATTTCAACTTGACCCAGTCCCTACTCTGAAAGGTTGATATCCAGAAAACTGGGCTATGTATGTGATGAATATATATGCCCGTACTCCAAACGAGTGTGTCTGCGTCACAGACAAGTCATTCCCCGTGTAGCGGCCATATCCCTGCTAAAAGGGGAATCTTTCATCGGCAGCGCAGACACACACGTTCGGAATAGGTGGATTATATAGGAATATCCCAATTGAATGAAACCATCAAAAATTACAGGACGGGTTGTGTCATTTATAATGACGTGTCAAATAATTTTTAGGTGCTATGATCATTAAAAGTCAAAAGTTTTCGACAAATGCGTATACGGTTAAATGTACAAAGGGAAGCAAATACAATCCTAAAACCTTATTTTTTGATCAAGTGCCACCAATAATGTATTGGAGGCCATCAATCGTTAAAAAGTATGTAACTCTGTCTGCTTACATTTTGCTGTTCCTTGTGGTAATTTTTGTATTTTTTTGATAGCACAATATTTTGATTCAAGTTTAAATGTCACAGAAGTATTTTTAATCTTGAGAGTTTGTTATCAAGAATCTTTAAGTCACAGGACATCTTTCATCTCCAGAGTTTATGTTCTGGAATTTTCGAACTCACAGGTTTGTCTTAATTCTGAATAGTTTTTGTACTCCGCTTGTGTCAATTATTTTAAAATCAGTTTCCAGTAAGGTTTATAGTTTTGTATACCGGCGCATTGTAATATTAAGTAATCTGCTAGCTATTGGTATGCGAATAGAACTTTCTAATGGTCATCATTTTAGACCGTGGTTTTTATGAGGCCTTTAGTGCCTCCATTCAGGATATAGGTGGTAGAGACTGGTTCAAGTTGTCAGTCACAATTGCCTGCAGCTGGCAGACATAACTTTCTTTCTCAATCCACCCACTACCCGAAACGTATATATTTTCTCTTTTCTCTCTGCATTCGTGTTCTGTTTGCTTTGCTTGTTTGATTTTGAGACCTTTTGTAGTTTCAGGCTGCATAATAACTTCTTTCACTTTCAGTATTAGGGCATATCAAACAATTGATTGATTATCCGAGTAGCCACCTTGCAGCAGCAAATTTTGGTTGTCATGATTTTTACTTACTCGACCCTTCTATTATGTAAAAGTTTCTGCAATAATGACTGTAAGTTTCAACGTAACCTATCTATAGCAATGGGGGGGGGGGGGTAACTTATTTGACAACATTGAATCATTGGCATTACATTGGGTCTAGATCAGTGTCAATTGTTCATATCGTCGTACGTACATTTTTATGGCCTTGAAAGAATACGAACTATTTAGAATAGTGCACATTGTAATTAATAACAGCTGAAAGCTTCAGGTCAAAAAAACCTTTGAGTAACAATTTAAGAGATGATAACCTATGTGTATACGTTGTTTCGTCATAGCATACAATGTGAAGTGATTAAATAATTGCAAAATCGAATTTCTTGCGCACACATGTACTTTTAACAACCTTAGTGTAATCAAGTATATTAATATCAATTATGAAACGTCTATAAATGCACATTTAGCTAGTTTTGTGTTTTAAAATATATTCATAGTTTCCTCAAAGAGTGTCATAGTGGATCAACATTTTGGTGAAATTCCAAATATCAAATTTATTGAACACATATGCACCCGTAACCACGTTAATTACGTGACTTCAATTAAGTTCAATTAAGTCAGCTTTTCGGGGTCCATATATGTAAAAATATTGCAACTTTAAATTTGGAAAAAAATATTCAAAGATTTGTCATAGCCTCCCATGCATAGGGGATCAACATATTTTAATGAAATCCAACATTAAATGTCTTGTTCACATGTGCACTTGTAAACACCCGGTGCTAATCAAGTGCATTTATATCGGTCATCAAATGTCAATAGTTTAACGATATTGCTTGATTTATAGTGGAAAATAGGCGTTCATAGCTTTCTCATAGACTGCAATGTGTAGTGAACAACATTATGGACATGCCAAGTAACGTCACCGGGAATTGACCCGCCAGTGAGCATTTCAACCCGTCAAAAAACACGGGAACCAGCTTATTTGATATGCATTTATGCATGAATTTGCCATGACACGGTTGAGTTTTAGCAACTTTGATGTTGAACTTGAAACTCGTTAATGTTGCTTCAGAAAACATTCTTACTGTTGCAGGGATGGTTCAATTGTTACTTGTCTTGGGTTATCGTCTATACTGATCAGGTTGTCATGCCAAGATTCCCCGGCACAAATGCTGGTTCGAAATCATTTCCATATGAAAGATACGTTACTTGAGGTGTGAACTGACTGTCAATCGGTGATTGTTCTACAAATATCACGGGTGATGTCATATTCATAAACATTGTGATCTTTTGTTCTACTTGATCGGTAGTTTATTTACTCTCTGGGGAGTCATAAGCCGTTAATTCGGTAATGCGGAATTTTTCGCTCTCAGGGGATTAGTCTACCTACATGGTTTGTGCCGGCCAATCCCCTCATGGTTTGATGGACATCGACAGGGCCTCTTTTGACGAGGTAGACAACACAAAACGTCGGTAACATGGCGTATTAAAATGTCAGTGGTGTAGAAATCAAAGGTTCGATGGCAAATCAACGACGAAGAAACACAAATTCATAAAAAATTATAGTATCTTTGCTATTTTATATTTTACATATATATGTTAAATATTTTTATACTCCATATTTCATTATGGTCTAGTGTCCTCCAACTTTTCATTAAAGGGATTTGAAAAAAGATTCTGAACAGCTGACTTTTTGTTTCCGTTTGAAAGTAGTTGGGTCCCATATCAACCATATATTGAATATGGATTCATCGTAGTCATATACTTGTAGTGTGACGTCATACTATAGGGATAACTGGGTCTATGTCTGTGATAAAAGTATTTGTCACATGAACTGGCCCTTATGACCTCCTGCGTGACGTACACCAGTGGAGATAAGAAATCCATATAATCTCTGTTGTACGTCATCAACCGGAACTTTTTCCTGCATGGTAGCGTTCATATATGCACGTACGACACAGACCAATTTTTCGTGATCGGTGCCGTGCTCTCATGAAATTTTTCCAAAAGGGTGACCGGATAAAACCAGTCATGGAATTTTGAGTCGCTAAAACTACAGCTATTCCGAAGAATCGAAGAGCGATACCGTCGATCGTTTATTTTAATGGTTCAGTAACGTCGCAGCTCCAGTCAAGTCATAAGCTTAAGGCTCAAAGTGGACGTCGTACCTAGCCTGGCGATCTCGGTTGGCGATAAACCCGAAATTTACACCTCAACGTAAGTTCAACTGAATAAATGAATACTTATAATCTTCAGGAAGGCGACATAGGAGGCAGAACCATAAAGTCACACTGCATCAAAACGCAACAATACAGATAAATTCAGACTTATGAGTTGCTTGTATTATAGAATACAGTGAATTGCTTTGAAGCATTGGCATTAGATGAACTAGACATATTGTCTAAATCGAGGTGTTGCTAACACTGTCAGGTGCAATTAACAGCTAAGTGGGTCCCATAATCAACCACATATGGAATATGGATTCATTAAGGCATCAACTCTGCAAAGTTGAATAATTATCTAGCAGGAGGTCAGACGTAGTCAAAACAAAACCATCCAACCCACACACATCACGTCTGCCTTGAACGCAGTCACTTGTTCTTGTTGGGTTCAACAAAATATGATACTTCGACGAATTACAATTATATTAAAGCATAGCAAGATTTAACCGGCACACAAAAATTCGACAGTTCAAAAATGTGTAAACGAAATAGGCTTTATAAACCTGACAGTTATGTTCTGGGTTGTGCAGTGCGTGGATATGTGTGGCGTGGCGTTGTTTCGACTACAGGGGATTAAAGATCAGTGTTTACACTCTCAACTTCATCACAAAAAATTTTCTTCCAAAGAACACTCAAAATGTTTTGATCAGACAGACATTAAAGTTGCCGACTCATTTAATCAGTGTTAGAAAAACATGGAGTATTTTCGGGTCTTAGGAAAGACAAATCTTTAATTTACAAGAAAAACATACCACCGTTTATAGTCTTGACAGAAACGGATCAGTTGCTGCCAGAATACAGGGTGCCAGTGTATGATCTCTTTCACGTAAACAGAAAGGCAACTTATTGCAGCACAGTCCCTCCAAAAAGGATCATGATTGCACACACAAACAAGTTGACAACACATAAAAATTAAACAAGTCACTGCATTACATCATAGAGAAAGATAGATAGAGTCGCAACGGGTATGTTTAAGGCGTGAAGCGGTTACGTAACCCATCCATGTTCGCTCGCCTCAGGTTGCTCTCGCCTCTCTTTCCGAAGAGTGCCGACCATGAATCCTTCGGTAATTTTCAGATTTTCGCCATTTGTTAAGCGAAAGTATGTTCGGCAAAGTTTGTGTTGTTGTTTTCGTGTGGTGCCGAGCAGAATTGACGTACTGGCGAAAAGGGAGTATTTTAAGCTTCAGGAAAGTGAGTTTTACCGTTTTAAAAATTCCTCTCATACTTTTATGAATATGTAATGAGTGTGTTTGAACCAATTTGAAAGTCTTTTATCGATACTGTCTGGTTTTACTCAATGGTTTACGGTCAGTCATACCGTCTTTCACACGTGCGTCAGGGAAGGACATGTTTATGAAACTGCTGGCGTGTTATGTTTTGATTGGCGTGAAGCAGTGTTCTGGCCTGAGAGCTCACAAAGTAACTATGATTGCTACGCGACTGGCAGTACGATGCCATCTCGTCGTATATCTCGCATAATCTCGTGTAATTATCAACCACAAACAAAGCCTCCAAAAAGTTTAACGCCTTTGAAGCTCATTTTAATATGAAAAGCCAATAGTCTACCGAGACGACCATGGAAAAAAAGGCATGCAGGCGTTACCATCTGTCTATGATACTCTGTGATTACATGTAAATAGTAATATAACGTTTTTACTTGAAAAATTTCTTTTCATGCGCACAACAACTATAATTTCTCGAAAAACTTCTGAATCGTGATTTTACTAGTTCAACTGCAGATATGTAAAACGATGTTTGTGTACATAAACAGACTTTTTTCATATCACACATTTTTGAAGAATATTTGGCATGAACAAGTGTGACATACAACCATTGGACACACTTAACGGATTGCAAAGGGAAAAAACAGTGTCACTTTATGTACGTTACTTAAACTTCATATTTTTACAAGTAAAAATTTCATGTACCAGTTCAATTTTTGTGTGTGATCAACTTGTGTTTGTTTGCAGTCAATTGCCTTTCTGTTTACGTGTAAAAGATCTTAAACTGGCGCCCTGTTTTTCTGACAAGTGATTAAATGAATTGGCAACTTTAATGTCTTGCTTATCAACGCCTCGTACTTTAGAAAAAAAATGTTTGTGATAAACATGCGAGTGTCAACACTGATCTTAAATCCCCTGTAAGCCTGACCTATCGCTAGACAATGTTTCAACTTTTGCAGAGTTGATTTCTTTATGATCGACTCATATTACCGCTCAGCTATTAATTGCACCTGACAGTGTTGACAACACCTCGATTTAGACAATATGTCTAGTTCGTCTAATGTCAATGCTTCAAAGCTATTCACTGTAATACACATGAATTCGCATGAATCCGCGTGAATACAGGCTTGCTGAATACAAGCCATGGATTATTGACTGTAACCATCTTTATAAGCATTGTTCAGCTTAAATACAGGCAATAATCCTGTTGTAAGTATAATTGTGTCTTCATGCTGTGTCAACAACAATAAATTTCCTTCATCACACAAATAGTTCCATAAATTCTAGCTCGGAATCAAACCCGTACCAAAGGCATAAGGCTGTAGTGAAGACATAAGTTGTTGTAAATCTGCAGGGCAGTGCTGTCGAATCCAATGTATTTCGACAGTTGACTTAAACAACACTCACAACAGAACAAACTTTTCGTCAAGTAACAAAATTAGAATGTATCTAGGGGTGAGATATGTGTCAATGCAAAGATCAAAGTCTGTTAGACGAAAACATTGACGACCGAGATCAGGATTGACGAGTTGACATTGGTGGAGACCGGTCACAGCAGCATTGTAGCCACAAACATATGCATGCAATGTAGTACTATATGCCATCGAACGGAATTTTAAGCGTTCGCCAAGGTCGTACACTTGTGTAATATTTTCATAGCCACAGCATCGTTAATAATGTTTCTACTGTGTTGTTGCAGTTATCTCATAAATCTATTTGTAAATATTGTAAATAAGTCTGCAAACTATGGCTATTCGTCACAAGCATTGTGAAAGCTATGTCCGCCGAAGGCCGACTTGCCTTGACATCGGTACAGCGCGAGTCAATGATTGGCACGTTCACATGACCGAACCCGTATCTCTGATTGGTGCTGATACCATCTGATGTATCAAAATTTACACTGGGTGATAATGGGCCTCTTTTCTCGTTATAATGAAAGTCATCCGCGTAAATAAAACACAAATCGTTATGACATTCATAGAATTAATTACAACAATTTTGATCCATTAACGTCAAAAGAAAAATAAGAAGACTATCCATGTGATAAATATATAATCCCATTGAATTCTTCTCTGTTTGACATCAATATATATGAGTGTTTTTCACGAAGCCGTAAAACTTCGATATATATATATATATATATATATATATATATATATATATATATAATATATATATATATATATATATATATATATATATATATTATAATCCCATTGAATTTTTCCCTGTTTGACATCAATATATATGAGTGTTTTTCGAGCCGAATATATATATATATATATATATATATATATATATATATATATATATATATATATATATATATATATAATATATATTGACAGGATAGGTCATATATATATTATATATATATATATATATATATATATATATATATATATATATATATATATATATATAATATATATATATATATATATATATATATATATATATATATATTGAAACTTGGGTTGACACACACTACCACACGTGTTGTTAGGTTCCAAACGTATTTATTATACATCAAACACAACGTTTCGCTCTAAATTAAAGCTTCTTCAGGTGTTTTATGTAATACAAAGTACGGACATGGAAATTACAATGGTTGAATTGTGTAGGAAAATGAGCAATGTAGAGTTTCTTCTATGTTCACCCCACTCCACGCTCCGCTGGGGATCACCTGAATTCCTACAGTTTCTTATCTATATATATACATATACATATATATATTATAATATATATATATATATATATATATATATATATATATATATATATATATATATATATATATATATATATATAATATATATATATATATATATATATATATATATATATATTATATATGTGTGTGTGTGTGTGTGTGTGTGTGTGTGTGCATTCATGTATATTTCCAGATTTTCACAGATTTATAAGTCTACATTGCTCGTTTTCCTACACAATTCAACAATTGTAATTTTCATGTTTGTACTTTTTATTGTAGAAAAACACCTGAAGAAGCTCTAAATTTAGAGCGAAACGTTGTGTTTGAGGTGTAATAAATACGTTTGGAACCTAACAACCAGGTGTGGTAGTGTGTGTCAACCAAAGTTTCTTCTATTTTCACCCCACTCCACGCTCCAGTGGGGTCACCTGAATTCCTACAGTTTCTTACATATATATATATATATATATATATATATATATATATATATATATATATATATATATATATATATATATATATTATATATATATATATATTATATATATATATATATATATATATATATATATATATATATATATATATATCAATTTCTTATATATATATATATATATAATTATATATATATATATATATATATATATATATATATATATATATATATATATATATATATATATATATATATATATATATATATTGTCGTTAGAGCGAGGTGATGTTTCTATGATGCCTGTTAAAACCGATAACGTAGTAACTAACCGATAACATAGTAATTTTTCTAACCGATAACGTAGTAAAAATTTACCGATAACGTAGTAAATCAACCGATAACGTAGTAACGAACCGATAACGTAGTAATTTTTTCTAACCGATAACGTAGTAAAAATTTACCGATAACGTAGTAATTTCTCCTAACCGATAACGTATCAACAAATTTACCGATAACGTATCAATGAACAATAACGGATTAAACCAACTGACAATATAGAGTAGTCAACCATTACCACATCAAAACGACCAATAACGTATCAATTAGTTGATAATATCTGATTAAGCGAATCATGGGGAGCAATAGATCGATCGATCGATCGATCGATAGATAGATAGATAGATAGATAGATAGATAGATAGATAGATAGATAGATAGATAGATAGATAGATAGATAGATAGATAGATAGATAGATAGATAGATAGGTCGATCAATGTATCGATAGATAAATCAATCACTCAATCGATAGATCGACCGATCTATCTATCGATGTTTGATAGATGGTCGGTCGATCGATCGATCGATCAATCGATCGATAGATAAATTGATGGGCAGATCGATCGATAGAACGAAGGATCTATCAATTCGATAGAAAGATATATCAATTAATCGATAGATCGATCGATCAATTCGATTAAATGGTCAATAGATAGGTGAATAGATAGATCTATAGATCGATTTGTCATCACATTGTCTCTTACTCAATTTATTTTTCTTCTATTAATTTTTTCCGTTTAGCGTAAATTGTTATAAATATATTTGTTTCTCATCCTAGACATATTGCAAAACTGATGCGGTGACGCGGTTTTTTTCTTCTCATTTCTTTTACTCTTCAACCAACAAGAATGCGCGAAAAACATGAAAACGACATAGGAATGCACGCAGATATAAATGCACAATTGTTAGTATTTTTGTATAGCAACAGTTCTGCGGTTTGACCTTTAGTGCAGCAATGCACAGTTTTGTCAGCTTAATATAACAGTGACATATGTGTACTGTTCTGAATGGAATGTTAGTGTCAGTTATTTTGTTTACAGTTCTGTTTTATACATATTTCTCATGAGCAGAAAAAAAGGTTGACGTGGCGGGTTTCAATTGACACGCGCGAGGATGAGAAACAAACTTTTTATTTTTTCTTGGCCTAAGTAGTTTTTTTCTATCAGCACTATACTACTGCATAACTACTGCATAATTTTGCGATGTCTTCGTAATAAGATGTGAATCGACGTGAATCACAACAGAAAGGATAAAAAGAAAGAAAAAGCAATACGTTGTCTACAAAATCTGTTGACTTGGCTTGCTTACAGGAGTAATTTGCAAAATTAATGAATTGTGATTGTTAGTAATTCATTTGAGCAATGGGTCCAGATTAGACCGTAATTCAGTCCCAGAATGAGAGTTACATGAGTGTGTACCGGTGCTTTACTGTCTGTTCTGTTTTGTGTCTATGTTTATAACTAGTGTATTACGAATTTTTACCTAGTGTTATCAGATTACGGATGGGTATGATTACGATTATTTTGTAAAGGCTTATTGTCATTTTGATATACTGACGTTGTAAGTAACGAAATTTTATAATCGGTCATATTGAAAACTTTTTCCAAGTCCTCCCAACTTAGAAAGTGTGTCGATAAAGACACTCTCATATGTGTTGTATCTTATTTCATTCTGCAGGAATACTTATAAATTGGTTCACATTTCCAAAATTGATGAAATTCGATTCGTGATGTCTGAGTAATATCACGAAAACAGTATACTTCAATTTGATACGTTATCGGTAAGGAAAATTATTAAGTTAGGCGAGAAAAAAAATTATCTGTTCAACGGGCCCGACCGACCCATATTCGGACCACTCCACATTTTTTTCTTTTTCCCGAAACTTTACGAATCTGAAGAAACGCGGAGATGTTATTCAATGAACATCTGTCTGTAAGATGAATAACCTTCACATTTTCGATGACATTGACTTGAGTGAGATTGATACAGGCTATGATTTTAAGAGTTAAGGCAGAAGCGCATCACAAACATTTGGTCAAGGTGAAGGGCAAGGGTTAATACGCCGTGGAAAATAAACTATTACGCCACGTGTTCCGTATAGCTTAGACACTCTGTACTGTATTGTTTCACCGGCGTTTAATTCACGTCCACTTGTTGTACAGTTTATATTTTCTAGTGTTCCTATTTTCAGTGTTCCTTGAAAATTCTTTATTGTTCTTTGAGTTATCACTCGTTCCGATTTTCATCATGGCTTTCTCCTATCGAACGTGTGATTGTAAGCAGCAGTTCTCACTGCAGGACGGACATGATTTGTGTTTCCGTTGTCGAGAAAGCACAAGGAGTCAACCTTGTGACATTTGTTTGACTTGGACACAGGACAAATGGTCTAATTTCGCTCCCTCGCTCGACGACGTCACCCCGGACATTCCCGGGGCTGACCCGTCAGTTTCTTAGTCGCGAGTTTTGGTTGGAATGCACCGCGCTCATATGGCTGGTGAAATCAACACAGAAATTGGCTCCGTTAGATTCAGGTGCCGCCAACGAGGCTGTTCATGCAAAAAGGTGTTCGTGCGAAGTTTTTCAGCGGGCGGGCAGATTTCAAAACTAATGAGCGGGCGGGGGGAAAATATCGATATTTACTGTGGGCGGGTAGGAAATTTCATTACTTCCAGCAGGCGGGGAGAAATTTTTGACAGTGGGCACCGGAAAATACTTAGAGGGAGGGGAAAGCTGCGTGCTTAATAGAACCTAACTTAGAGGGGCAATGTTCCAAGGTATACTACTAACTGCTTGCATGGTTTTGTGTTGATCTGGGTTGCTTAGTGGGCAGCTAGTTGGCAATGGGGAATTTCAGTAGTGGGGAGAGGGCAGCGGGGAGCTTGAATTGTTGTGGGGAGTGGGGAGGGCGGCAGACTGTAGATACCGGAGGGCAGTGGGCATCAAAATTCAGTGGGAGAGCACATTTTCAGTGTATACTAGTGGGAGGGCAGTTACGAACAGCTCTCACTTTCCCTCCAAATTTTAGGCCATGGTCAAAAATAAGGAAAATCGATATATATGTCTTCAAAACAGGTTTGTGATGACTTTGAGAAATTCATGAAATTTACCTGTTGGCGGCACCTGTAGATTAAAATGTAGAAGTAAAGGCAAAGAAGCTGTTGTGAGACAACCAACCCATGTCAATAAAAATTGAAAAAATCATGAACGTACTAAGCAACATATCCAGTATATGTTATGTGACTAAGAAAAAGCATGAAACACACAAAAAGTGTTTATATTATATGTTCTGTTTAAGAAAAACCCCTAAAAAACTCAAAAAAAGAAAAAAAATCCGACCTACCTACCCAACTTTGAAGTCATCCCGCCCGTTGAACAGCTTTTTTTTTGGCCTTATCGGTAAATTTTACTACGTTATCGGTTAGAAAAATTTACTACGTTATCGGTTCGTTACTACGTTATCGGTTGATTTACTACGTTATCGGTAAATTTTTACTACATTATTGGGTTTGATACGTTATCGGTTAGTTACTACGTTATCGGTTTTAACATGCCCAATAGGACTTCTTGTCGGTATCTAGGCGTGTAAGGACAGCTGGATTCGCGTGGCTTATCTTTTTCGATATTGTGACAAAGTGTATGAAACAAGTGGGTTGAATCAACTGTGGATACTTAAAAATTCGAAGGAATTGTTGCTTGATTTAAAGTCAAGAAAAACAAGTTCAGCTCAATCCGAACATTTGACTTTTCCACTTTATACACCACAATTCCCCACGATAAACTTAAAACAAGGCTGTCATCTCTTGTGAAACAAGCTTTCCTGCATAAAATGGCAGTAGAAGGTACCAATACATTACCATCAAACATAGGACAGGTTATTTCAGTAACAACATGGATGCCCAGCACAAATACACAGATGAAGAAATTATTAAAATGCTTAATTTCTTAATCGAAAACATATTTGTTAAGTTTGGCGGTATGACATTTCAACAATCTATCGGCATACCAATGGGTACAAATTTTGCACCCCTTCTTGCAGACTTATTTCTGTATTCATATGAAGCAGAGTTCCTACAATCTCTCTACAAAGCAGGGTCTAAAAACTTGCAAGGCGTTTTAACAACACGCACAGATATATCGATGATCTGATTAGTCTAGACAATCCAGACATATCAAATTACTTACATCATATTTACCCTGATGAGTTGGATATCAAAGAAACAACAGAGGGTAGGAACTCTGCTTCATATCTTGATCTGTTCCTACAAGTGGGTACTAATGGGCTACACACTAAGCTGTATGACAAAAGGGATGATTTCGATTTTGAAATCATAAATTATCCCCACTTGTCAAGTATTATTCCATCTGCACCTGCTTATGGTGTGTGCGTGTCTCAATTTCTCAGGTATTGTAGGGCTTGTGATTCCTACACTGATTTTCATGCTTTTCATATAAAATGCAGATTTCATAACGGTACACTTTCACTTAGCAAACATCAAGATATCTCTGGCATATATCTCTGATTTATTACAGTATGGCCCCCAAAGGGCGCGGAGAAAAATATAAAAACATCCTGATACCTCTGATATATATTTCTTGTATATCAAAGTCATGCACAGGAAGGGCGTGCTGAAAAATGTCTGATATATCAAAGTTATATGCTCGAAGAGCACGCTGAAAAATATTGAACATACAGATATCTCTGATATATGTATGCCTGATATGTTAATGTTGGGGGTGCTGAAAATATGTCTGATTATTAAAGTTATGCGCCCGAAGGGCGCACCGAAAATGGAACTGAATGATAAAATTTGTGGCTGACACTAGGCAATGATGAGCCTGTGTCGAAATTCAAAAACACACTGACCCCCACTATTGGGCATTTCAAAACATGGTGACCCCCGTATCACCGAAGTCAAAAACAGGGTGACCCCCCATGAATCAGCGGCCCCCAAGCCAAAGAAACTGACCAGTCCCTAAGGCACTTCATAATAGACACCCATGTATCAGGCAGTTCTCCATAGATTCCCATGTATAAGTCAGTTCTCCCTAGACTCCCATGCATTAGGCCAAGAAAAATAAAAATTTAGTTTCTCATCGTATTCATATTGCAAAAAGGATGCAGTGACACAGTTTTTATCCCCACGGATGAAGTCCAGGGGGCTTATAGATTGGTCATGTCCGTCCGTTGTCCATCCATGTGAGTCCATCTGTTCAGCAGATATCTCAGACATTTGACAAAATGTCACGTCGGTGACCTTTGACCTCAAATATACATATTTGTCCATAACTCACTAACTACAAGTGCTACACCCTTCATATATGGTATGATTGGAACCTTATGACGCCACATATTGTCCTCATTAATTATGTGCATATCTAATTTTGAGCGAGGCAATAGAGCTAGAGGTCTGATTTTTGGTATATAGGGATAACTTAGCAATACGATTGTTTGACGAGATGTCACGTGACCTCGATGAGCTTTGACCTCAAATATCCATATTTGTCAATAACTCAGTAAGCACAAGTGCTACACCCTGCATGTATGGTATGATGGGACACCTTATGACGCCACATATTGTACCTCATTAATTATGTGCATATCTAATTTTGAGCAAGCCAATAGAGCTGAATGTCTGATTTTTAGTATATAGGGATAACTATAGGATAGAAATTTTTTGACAAAATGTCTTGTGACCTCGATGACCTTTACCTAAAATATACCTTTATGTAAATAAATATATAACCACAAGTGCTACGTCCTTTATATTTAGTAGGATGGGAGACCTTATGACAAGACACGCTTTACCTCATTGATTACGCACATATCTAATTCTTGGCAAGCGAATAGAGCTAGAGGTCTGATTTTTGGCATATAGGGATTAATTAGCAATACAATTTTTTTCCAAAATGTCACGTGACCTCGATGACCTTTGACCTTGATTTTACATATATATGCATAACTCAGTAACCACAAGTTCTATACCCTTCAATTTTGATAGGATATTAGACCTTAAGATGTCACATCTTGTACCTCATTTATTATGCGCATATGTATTTCTTGGCTGGCCAATACAGCTAGAGGTCTGATCTTTTTTCCCGATTTAGAACCATAACTTAGACATGCCTCATGTGTTTCAAATTGGGAACAACGACATGGACCTATGTGCCCATAGATCTCAACATATACACTCCAGTGATACTTCTTAATGACCACATTTCCCTGCCCCATCAAGACTAATACTCCTGTAACAAGTGTGGACTATGTCATGTCAATGACTTGTTTTAGACAGTATTAATAGTTGACAAGCAGTACAGAGCCGCGTAGACGCGTACCTGAGGAGGCTACGGGGTCGCCTGGTTTGTCGATCAGGAAGGAAAGCGGCCGTTCAGTGGCTTTTGGTGTAATTCGTCTGGATTATTTTGATGGTACTTCAGATTTTGCTGAGTATGAAATTCATTTTAAAGCGTGTGCTACAATAAATGGATGGAATGATCATAGTAAATTACAGGTGATGTTGGCCAGGTTAAAGGGTGTTGCAGTGAAGGTGCCATCGACTAACATAGGCCATGGTGGTGATTTGACCTTTGATGAATCGTGTGATTTGTTGCTGAACAGTTAGGGTCAGGTGGACAAGAGGATGCGTATTGTCTTGCCATTTGCAAAATTCGCAGGCAACCAGGTCAGTCACTACGAGATTTCGCACAGGTTGTTAAGGAAACCATTTGGAAAGCCTACCCAGAAGCAAGAGGTGAAATGCGTTATGTATTGAGGCATATTTTAATGCTGTTGGGGAAGACACAATTAAAAGAAAAATAAATCAAACTCGAAGATCCCCTAAAGCCGAACTTGAAGATTGTGTCAAAGCAGCTGTAGCTGATGAAAATTATTCGTCATTGTGCGGGAAAGGTAAAGTTATTGGACATCGGTCAGTTGGTGGCAAAACTGCTGAGCTTGAGGGTGAGGTCGGTGACCTTCGTTTCCTGATTGAACAGTTAGTTGCTTATATGGCTTACTTGAAAAAGGAAAGATTGAGAGTTCCGAATGTGAAAAGTGTTTGTTGGTTTTGTGGTCAGATTGGGCACATTTGTAAGAATTGTCCAAATAAGAGTGAGAGAGTTGTGACTGCTCAAGTAAATGGAAGTCAGCATTTAAACGCCACAGGGCTGGACTAAAAGATTGGTGTTCAGCCCGGAAACAGTCTACAGGTAAAACCTCTGGGCGAGACCTGCACTAGTACTGATTGGGAAGTATTTAGGAAGTGAAATGACCTTTGAAAGGGGGTCAACCAAGAAATACTCTCTATACGGGTATTCCACCCTCATTCCGAAGTGTTAGGGCAGGTTGAGTTTAAAGAAAGTGTAAAGCTGGTAAGTGACACCAGAATGCTGATGCCCTTAGCTGTATACCTGTTAGGGCATGTAAACAATGTGATAGGGATCATGGTGGCAATGATAAGAGAGATCATTCGCCTGGTAGTGTGACCCGTGATTGTTTGGAGGACTTAGATCCTGGATGTGAGCTGGTCAGTGATGTTTCAATGGGGAACAAAGGTAGAGTGTGTGGTCTCAAGAGACAGAAAGTCCACTCTGATGACAGTTCCCAGAAGTTGCAAAGGAAGGTAACTGGCTTGGATAGTAATGAAGTTTTATCCCTTGCGTGGCCCAGGTCAAAGGAGGATATTAGATGTCAACAGCTTGCCGACTCAAATATAGGAGTCATTATGACTGCAGGCCTTGAGCGCCCTCCTTGGGAGGTAATTTCATCAAAATCGCCAGCGGTTAAAACATACTTGGCGTCGTATGCACAGCTGTGTATGCGCAACTGAATTCTATACAACTTGTATGAAACTACTGATGGAAAAGCTGTACAATAGCATTTGATATTGCCAAAGTTGTATGTTACATCGTTGCTCGCAGAGATAAATGGTTCAAAGCTATGGGGTCATTCTGGTATGACTACGACTTTAGCGAAAGTCAGGTTAGGGTACTTCTGGTTCGGTATGAGCATTCATGTAAGTGCTTATATAAGACAGTGTGATGTGTGTGCTCGTAATAGCCTTCTCGGTCAGTACGCGTGCACCATTGCAAATTTACAATGTAGCGTATAGCACTGGAAGTGGTGGGACCATTCCCTCAGTCCAAGAGTGGAAATCGTAAGATTGTTGTGGTAGGAGATTATTTCACCAAATGGGTGGAGGCTTATGCGGTGCCTAACACTAGTACAGAAATTTGCGATAAATTTGCGAGAAATAGACACTTTCTCGCTGTATTGCGAGAAGTAAGTGAGAAACATACTTTCTTGAAGTCAAGCTGCGAGAACTGTGATTTCTCGCATGCATCTGCGAGAAATTGAATTATCACAATCAATCAGCGATAACTGTTTTCTCGCTCTGCATCTGCGAGAAATTGTGAAATTTTTGTGAAATGCTTACACTGAAGAATACAATTTCTCGCGATGCAAAGCGAGAAAACAAATTTCTCGCTGACTGATTGCGAGAATTCAGCTGCCCAGTTTCTCGCAGATGCTGTGCGAGAAAACACAGTTCTCGCCAGCTGATTGCCAAGAAAATTAAATTCTCGCTAGGTTATTGCGAGAAAGTTATGTATTCTCGCTTACTTCTCGCAAAAACGATAAAGTGTCCGTTTCTCGCAATTTCTTGCAAATTTCTGTACTAGTGTAATGAGGAGGCCTTGTTACAACCGATAACGTAGTAACTTACCGATAACGTATCAAACCCGATAACGTAGTAAAATTTTACCAATAACGTAGTAAATCAACCGATAACGTAGTAACGAACCGATAACGTAGTAATTTTTTCTAACCGATAACGTAGTAAAAATTTACCGATACATAGTAATTTTTCTAACCGATAACGTATCAGCAAAATTTGCCGATAACGTATCAAATCAACTGATAATGTATTGGATCAAGTGATTCATGGGAATTGAATCGTAGTGATAGATCTATCTCGATCAAACGATCAGTCCATTCGATAGATCGACCGATTGATCGATCGATGTACTGATCTATCAATCGATTGATATTTCTATCGATTGAATGATTGAATGAATTGATCAATTGCTCGACTAAAAGAACGATTAATAAATCTATCTATGTTTATATATATATTATATATAATATATATATATATATAATATATATATATATATATAATATATATATATATATATATATATATATATATATTATATATTTTTATGTGTGTGTGTGTGTGCCGATGGATAGATCGATCGACGGATAGATAAATTGAGAGATAGTGTATCAAATCAACCCATAATGTGGCTAAATGAACAATAAGTATCAAATCAACCGATGACGTATTAAATCAACCAATGACCTAGCTAAGTCCGAGAGTAAAGATTCCAATCAACTGATGACGCATCAAGTAACAAAAAAATTATCAATCGACCGATAAAGTATTATAAATGGAAACTAACTGAATATAAATGAGTGTTGTTCCCAAACTTAATAATGACACCTTCAGAATAACATATACATATATTACATATATTACATATATGGAGTATACTGTTTTCGTGATATCACTCAAAAATCACGAATCGAATTTCATCATCAATTTTGGAAATGCGAACCAATTATAAGTATTCCTGCCGGATGAATTAAAGATACAAAACACGTGTGAGTATCTTTATCGACACATTTTTCAAGTTGGGAGGACTTGGAAAAAGTTTTCAATATGACCGATTATAAAATTTCGTTACTTACAACGTCAGTATATCAAAATGACAACAAGCCTTTACAAAATAATCGCAATCATACCCTTCCGTAATCGGATAACACTAGGTCAAAATTGGTAATACACTAGTAATAAACATAGACACAAAACAGCACAGAACAGACAGTAGAGCACCGATACACACTCATGTTAATTAACTCTCATTCTTAGACTGAATTGCAGGTAAATCTGGACTCATTGCTCAAATGAATTCCTTACAATTACAATTACTTAACTTTGCAAATTACTCCCGTTTAGCAAGCCAAGTCAACAGATTTTGTAGACAACCTATATTGCTTTTTCTTTCCTTTTTATCCTTTCTGTTGTAATTCACGTCGAGTCACACCTTATTACGATGACATCGCAAAATTATTGAGTAGTCGTAAAGTAAATAGTGTAGTGCTGACAAAAAGAAAAACGCTTAGGCCAAGAAAACTGAATAGTTTGTTTCTCATTCTCGCGCGCGTCAATTGAGACCCGTCGCGTCAACCTATTTTCTGCTCATGAGGAAATAAAATGAAAAAACCAAAAAATTACGCGACGGTAGTGCATAACACAGTGCTGTATAATACAGAACTGTAAACAAAATAACTGACACTAACATTCCATTCAGAACTGTACACATATGTCACTGTTATATTAAGCTGACAAAACTGTGCATTGCTGCACTAAAAGTCAAACCGCAGAACTGTTTCTATGCAAAAATACTAAAGCAATGCTGTGCATTTATCTCTGCGTGCATTCCTATGTCGTTTTCATGTTTTTCGCTCATTCTTGTTGGTTGAAGAGTAAAACAATGAGAAGGAAAAAATCGCGTCACCGCACCATTTTTGCAACATGTCTGGGATGAGAAACAAACATATTTGTAACAATTTACGCTAAAAGGAAAAAATAAATAGAAGAAAAGAAAATTGAGTACGAGACAATGTGATAACTAATCGATCTATAGATCTATCTATCCACCTATTTATTGAATTTATCGAATTGATCTATCGATCTATCGATTATCTATCTTTCTATCGAATTGATAGATCCTTCATTCTATCGATCGATCTGTCCATCAATTTATCTATCGATCGATTGATCGATCGATCGACCGACCATCTTGCAAACATCGATAGATAGATCGATCGATCTATCGACTGAGTGATTGATTTATCTATCGATACATTGACCTATTTATTTATTTATTTATTTATTTATCTATCTTTCTTTCAATCAATGAATCGATCAATCAATCATTCATCTACTTATCTATCTATCTATCTATCTATCTATCTATCTATCTATCTATCTATCTATCTATCTATCTATCTATCTATCTATCTATCTACCTATCTAATATCTATCTATCTATAAATCGATCGATCTATTGCTCCCATGAATCGCTTAATCAGATATTATCAGCTAATTGATACGTTATTGGTTGTTTTGATGCGGTATTGGTTGACTTTTCTACATTATCAGTTGATTTAATCCGTTATTTGTTCATTGATACGTTATCGGTAAATTTGTTGATATGTTATCGGTTAGGAAAAATTACTACGTTATCGGTAAATTTTTACTACGTTATCGGTTAGAAAAATTTACTACGTTATCGGTAAATTTTTACTACGTTATCGGTTAGGAAAAATTACTACGTTATCGGTTCGTTACTACGTTATCAGTTGATTTACTACGTTATCGGTAAATTTTTACTACGTTATCGGGTTTGATACGTTATCGGTTAGTTACTACGTTATCGGTTGTAACAGGCCTCTACCGTTGCCAAGGTTTTGGTGGATAATTTCATCAGCCGTTTTGTAAGGGTCACCCTTGGAGTGTCATAGTGATTTGGAATGGAAATTCGTGTCGAATGTGTTCAAGGAAGTATGTGCTTTGTTGGGAACACATAAGACATTTACCACCCCTCGTCACCCACAGAGTGACGGAGAGATTGAACGTTTTAATCATTTCTTGGTTGTGTACATATGGTCTTATATGGACACCAAGGACGGACAATGAGATTGGGATGAAAATCTGAGTCTGTCGACTGCAGCATACTGGCGTACTCCTCACCCAGCTACAGGGGAGATGCCAAATATGCTGATGATTGGAATGGAGACTTACTCCCCCCTGGAAGCAACGTTAGCAGCTGAGTTTCCCGATGATGTGGAAGATGTTTCCACGGATTTTGTAATCAGTTTACGAGATAGGTTCCAAGAGACACGCGAGCAAGTGCGTGAACGGCTTAATGTCACGGCAAGGCGACAGAAGTTGAGTTATGATCGTAATGTCGCCAAGAAAGGTTTCCAAGTTGGTGACTTTGTATGGCTTAGGGATGAGCGGCAGAGAAAAGGATATGCCCCTAAATTGCAAATGATGTTTGAGGGTCCATATCTGGTTGTAAGCCGGATATCAGATGTGGTGTACAGGATCCAGGAAACTCCCCGTTCTAAACCTAAGGTGGTTCATTACAAAAAATGGAAGAGGTATACTGGGAAACCGTTGGACTCTTGGTTGGAAAAGGTGAAGTTGTTACCTTTAGATCAACGACAACAGATTGGTAAGCCAGGTGAAAGTGTTGATGTAGAGACCAAGGGTGGCGGACATGACGCGCTGAGTCTCCAGTTGAAACCACTGTGGAAATAGACAGTGATATCAGCACCATTCCAAACGACCAGTTGTCTAACAATTCCAACCCTGAGGTCAATTGTTCCCCTTCTACCTTGTCTGGAGACGGTAGCCTATCGGTTCCAGAGTCAGAGGTCATGGACGAGAACAGTAAAGACGGTAGTTCAAGTGTTGAGAAATCTGATGATTTGAATGATCAGTCTGCAAAAGCTGATGAAGCAAACACTAACCCTTACCCTAGGAGAGAGAGGAAAACTGCTCAGTACTATGGATTTACTGGTATGATTAGAAATGCCTTTGTAAATGGGTGGACCTCACGGTCGAAAGCAGGACAGATCCTGGAAGTGTAATGCTGTACGTTAAGGTGTAACTTTAGGTTGCATTGACACTGATACTTTTGTAGTTGAGTTGTTATTGGTTTAACAAGTGATGTGGTAATGCAGACCACTGTTAGACAATGTGTCTTGTTTTTTCGTTAGACAATGTGTCTTGTTTTTTCTTGAGTAATTAGACTCTTGGTGTAGTAGTTATTCTTCTACACATATACACCCATAGACAGATAGACTGTTGAATTGTGCAAAGCTTTCTTGTTAAGCAATTGTTGATATTACTTGGTGTTAATCTGGTTTAAGACTAATGATGTTTTACCTCGAATCATGTGACCGTAGGTGGTCCCTTTTTATTTCATATTAAATCATCAAAATCTGACATGAGACAAGGGATGTGCTCTTGCATTGTGCTGGCCTTCAACGGTAGATACACATCATTGTTTTCTATTCTTTTCGTAAGTTTCACGGACGTACTACTGCCTGGACTCCACCGGCTACAATTAACATGGTTGTAGGTATAGCGATTACCTATGAGAAGGTGATAAGTCTCCCCTTGTGATTTATTTCTGTTGGTTGACCAGTACGGATTGCTACTGTGTCATGGCTACCACCTTTTAGTTCGAATCACGTTTTTAGGCAGTGATTACCTGATGATTACTTTGATTGTAATTTAAATCAACTTTACATGACTGACGCTATAGACTGACTAACGCTCGACAACAGACATACTTCCTTATTATTTTAATGTTACCAGACTGAGTTTTTGTTGTACTACAACGGAGGGCTCTTGCATGTAGGCAAGGTTGTTGCCCTGTTGGTAGGACTCAATAGTAAGGAGTGGAATTTTCGGGGGACTGAAAAGGACGGGAAAGGGGGAGTGTCGTAGAACGAGGTGACGTTTCTATGACGACATATGCAGTGCGCATGCCCCAATAGGACTTCTTGTCAGTGTCTTGGCGTGTAAGGACTGCTGAAAGTTGCGTGCCTTGCAGTTCTTGTGATCCCTTGTGAAATTCGCTCGGACTGTTGAGGTCTACCGACTGCAATTCCTGCACAGGGTGGCAGTAAGTGATCGGATGCTGGCTCCACTTGGCCTGGACGTGGGGAGGCACTGGTGCAGCTATTCGTCAATAGCGACTGGCTGAAAGCTCTGTCAGGTTAAGAATTCCTTTCAGCCGGCAGTGGATAAAAATTCTATCCAGTTATCTATAGCCCTGACGCGATGACGTGCCACTGCCATTATCCAGAGCCCATAAATAATTATGTTTATTTTATGGTAGTATTGGAACCTTTTGTTTGGATGCAACCACTTTGCTGATGTGCTTATTCGACTGTTAATGACTGATGCTACAAAGGTGCAATGCTATCTCTCGAAATCCCTCCAGCGCTATAGATAACTTAGTAGAACTTCTACTATTTAAGAATGCACGTTGAGTTGAATGTTCTCGTTGAAGTGTAAAGTAATATGAGTATTTATCATTATTTTAAAACCAATGATGATGGGGAAAACTGTAATAATATTTACCTTCATTTCGAGTTCATGCAACTTTCTCTGACATCGTTTTCGTTGTTCTTTCGCCATGTGCTGAAGTGTAAATCCTTCCATCCTTCGTACATGATCCAAATTTCTGAAGAAAAAGTCATCAACTTCCTAGGGGAAAAGGAATTAAATGCACAGCGTATGCTTTACTACATCCATTTATAGTGATATGTGATATTAGTTGAGGTAAAAATAGATGATATTTGTTGTTTAATTCTCATAATTTCAAGCCAAAACTTCATTTGGAGTCTATGAGATTTGAGCATTGACACGTGTTCACATTTGTCAATAAGTGACTGTTCTCGAGAACTTTAACTCCTTAAAGGACAAGTTTATCTTCGGCTAAATGTAGTTGTATCTCATTCAACTTGTGTTCATTGTTTAACTCATAATATAAGCGTTGATAAACTATTCAAAAAACCCTATCCATATGAAAAAATACTAGGGTTAAAATCCATTTGAGCTCTAAGTGGTCCCTGACTTCAAAGTGGTCCCCGTAGTTGTAATTGAACTGAAATTTTACGCAGTCCAGGGATTCCATTCCTATATTTGCATAAAGTTGTTAAACTTTGTAACATTGCCAATACTAATCTGTTATTTTGGTCCTTTTTGATATATGCGCTCACTTTTATTACTTTTTCTAAAATTCCGATGCATTTTACAATGCCAAACCAGCCCAAACTGCACGTCAAATTTTTCACCTGGTTAGGGGGTCTCATATTAGCATCATGGAGATTCGATTGCGCTGCACACGGCACGGACGAGACCAGCGACCGCGACCCAACGATCACTGTACGGATATGCGGATGTCCATATGGCCTAGCAGTTTACTGAGTGAGTACCAGCTCAAACAGTCATTAATTTCAATCTTGTTGCTCGATGTTATATTTCATACTCGCATACAGGTGTTCTGTTTACTGGGTAGCTCTGCATGGCAGGGCTGTGTGTTACCGGCGTTATACGGCCTCCCACCACATGTGTTGGGAGGTCGTATAACGCCGTGCCGCTAACACACAGTCCTGCCATGGCTATGCAGCAGAGCTATTTACTGGGTAGTTTGCTTTATGCTACGTTCCGACCATGGTTCTGACGTTCTGTTCGTAGACTTTTACGGAACAGAACATCGGAACGTACATAAACTACACTTATACAAACTATCCAGTAACAGAACGCCTGTGTGCGAGTGCTGATTGTCTTTGTCCAAAATCAAATTACACTGTGAACTTACACAGAAACATTGCACAATGAATGATGGCCTGCGTACGATGCTGTGTGTTTCCGGCGTTACATAATGCAGAGCTAGAACTGCTGTACCTCTCTCGGGGGGAGGGGGAGTACTTGTTCAGAGAAGTAGTAGGGGTGTGCGGCCGCAGGTATAAAACCCAGGGCCCATTTTAGACCTAAATCTCGTTGTTTTAGGACCCAATTTTAGACTTCTATGACCTGTGACCCAGGTCAACAGTCATAGCGTCAACATTTTTAAAACGGAAAAAGCAAGTATTTGCCCCGGCAAAGCCTACCACTGTAAGCTTATACTGCGTTTAGAGCTATTGTGTTGCTGGCCAAGCCATGATTCCGAAAAATCATGAGGAAATACTAACAAATTTTGTGAAAGAAAATGCCTTTCACTCTCACCAAATTTTGGTCCAGCTCCTGCAAATTATCAGTCATCTGCAGTTACAGTCTGAGTGGTGTTTTTTTTAAAAATTACAATTCACAACAAACCTCGCTGTTTGTCTGTAAAGCAATACTACTTCATATGGCCATGGTCGACCTGAATAATACTAGGAGCAGTAGAGCCACTTTGTTTGGGTATTTTCTATTGGGCAAAAATCTGCCATATGTAGAGTTCTGACAAATCAGTGACAATGTTTTAAAACAAAGTCCATATTTACTTTAAGCCAGGGGGTCTCTGTAATGGTTCCCCTGCCACAGAAAAGATATCCATGCTTATTGAGTGCAGCTCAGAACCCTGCTAGCGAGATGGGAACAGACTGTTGAAATTTGTTCTTGTGTGGCACTCAAACTTCACCCCATTTTAGACCATGGTTTACAGTGGAATTGACCCCCCCCCCCCCCATTTTGGACCAAATTGCTGAAATACCCACCCCATTGGGCGGCGCATATACATATTGGCAAGTAATAGAAGTTACCCCCCCCCCCCTTGACTGCTCTTTGCCAACTTAGATTTTTTAACCGTCCGTAGTATTTTGGGGAAAGGGTTTTAAACACAGTTTGTCAGGAATTTATGATGATACTTGAAAGAATAGAAATATACTCCAACACCCGACCCTGGCCCACTAAGCCCCAAGGCTGTATCATGCACGCACAGGAAGCAAATTTAGCACTTTGAGGCAGCCATATTGTCTAGTTTCCATGTGTTGAGTTCATACTCTTACATGCCTTGACATTGTTTTCATTGTAACTTAGGTCATTTCACATCATTGGTACAACGTACATTTCAGTGACTTTGAATGACAAAGTTCTTTTACGTCAAGGACTGTGTCATCAGTCTTAACTGATGTCTAGCTGTAAATTCAAGCTGTCAATTTAAACTGAATACAATATGATTGTGCTCATGGAATTTGTGTCCATACACTTTTGTAATATATTGTCACCTAGCGCAGAAGCCATAGATAAAACAGCCGAGCCAAATCCCCAATCTCAGCCTCATGTGTGTTCAGCACACAATTTTAGTCTTTACGATTACACCTATAGTGTACTCATTTATGTATTTTGTTATGTCTCCATTTCAATACTTACCGTAGTCATAATTTTACATATGTGCTTATAATGAACAGACCTGCTTTGAGTCGGTTTTTAGCTCATATTTGGTGTGTATAAATACCAAAAAGAGATTATATTTAATTTGCATACATTTTATCTTCTGATAATGATGACTGGATTGATTTGCTTACTGGTAATAAATTTTTCAATTTTAATCTCTCCAGATAACAGAGTTCTTGAAAATGATGTGGAAAGATCAGAGTTATCACTGCTTGCTGATTTGGACCATGCCTACACGTTTTAACAGGCTGAATAATAAACTGGTGACGTACTCAAAAATTGGCGACCAACAGAAAAGTAAAAAAAAACAGTATTTCCCCGCACATACACACCATGATCATACCAGAAACAAGCATGATGCCATTTACTTATGCACAACACACGAATGCCAACTATTTGTTGTAATTTTATTTTCCTGTCATATGATTATTAGTCCCCAAGGACACCGTCCGGGGGGACTTATAGGTTTGGTCATGTCCGTGCGTCCGTCCGTCCGTGCGTGTGTCCGTCCGTCCATTCATACAGATATCTCAGAGACGCCTGGAGCGATTTTGTTCAAACTTGGTACAAGGATAGTACCCTACCTCATACAGATGCACGTCAATTTGTTTTACAATGTGATCAAATTTGGCCGTGTTAGAGGACTTTTTAGTTTTCACCTCCATAGACTCCCATGTATAAGGCAGCTCTCCATAGACTCCCATGTATAAGGCCAAGAAAAATAAAAATTTAGTTTCTCATCGTATTCATATTGCAAAAAGGATGCAGTGACACAGTTTTTAGTCCCCACAGATAAAGTCCAGGGGGCTTATAGATTGGGACATATCCGTCCGTGAGTTCATCCGTTCACCCATCCGTTCACGCAGATATCTCAGACACTTTGACAAAATGTCACGTGACCTTGGTGACCTTTGACGTCAAATATACATATTTGTCCATAACTCAGTAACCACAAGTGCTAAACCTTTCATATATGGTATGATAGGACACCTTATGACGCCACATATTGTACCTCATTAATTATGTGCATATCTAATTTTGAGCGAGCCAATAGAGCTAGAGGTCTGATTTTGGTATATAGGGATAACTTAGCAATACAATTGTTTTGACAAAATGTCATGTGACATCGGTGACCTTTGACCTTGATTATACATATATATATATATATATATATATGCACAACTCAGTAACCACAAGTTCTTACGCTTCAATTTTGATAGGATAATAGACCTTAAGATGTCACATCTTGTACCTTATTTATTATGCACATATGTATTTCTTGGCTGGCCAATACAGCTAGAGGTCTGATCTTTTTTCCCGATTTAGAACCATAACTTAGACATGCCTCTTGTTTCAAATTGGGAACAATAACATAGACCTATGTGCCCATAGATCTGAACATATACATGTACACTCCAGTGATACTTCTTAATGACCACATTTCCCTGCCCCATCAAGACTAATACTCCTATTATGTGGGGACTATGTCATTGTCAATGACTTGTTTTTTTGAATTCTCGGAAACTCTAAAATCATGTTAAAAGTTTGAATTTAAATGCTACTTCTTAGGCTATCGATACTGTTATACACTTTTTTGGTCTTTAATGTGTCTTACTTGAAGAAAACCCTTGGAAAACTGAGGATAATTTGAGATTGGTTTACAACACATTTGCTGCTGTATGGGGCTTTAAGGTTTGGCTGAAACAAAATAGAATTTTTTACACCAAAACCCCTTGTCTGACAGCACTGATTTTTGTTATACAGGTTCATAGGGATGGTCAAATTGTGAAATATTCAAATTTTGATAAATCCACAATTTTCTATTTCAGGACAATTTGTTGCTCACATTTGGTGTATACATGTATGTATATTATACCAAAAAGAGTTTTTATGGTAGGTCAGCGGTGTCTACATTTATGTATGTTTGTACGTGTGCATGCTATCTTCGTGCACATCGAAAACTCAAAACCGCAGCACTACCATTGTAGTATTTGGTGTACTGGTGCACCTGGGGGTGGAGATATGAATTGTTCAAATGAAAGTGTCAGTCTTCAAAATATGATGATGAGGTAAAAAAAGAAATGTGGTAGAAAACACAGACAATCCAGCAAACGCTTAACTCTGTAACGGCAGTCTAGATTTTGTTGAAACTCTGTATGCAGGATGTTTATGGTGATTTTCGTTAGTATTGTGGTGAAATTTTCATTTTAGCTACTATACGATAGTCTTTTGAAGCTATTGGGATGGTATCTGTCCGGCATCCGTTGTCAGTATGTATGTATGTCCGTTTGTGAGGCGTCCAGTCACTCAAATATCTTGATAACCGCAGTATTTACTGATTTGCTATTTGTTGCGTAGATGAAAAATATGATTTGAGAATATATTTTTTTAATTTTTAGCTCACATTTGGTATACCAATGTGAGGTTATCATATAAGCTGAATCAGTTCATTTGCATCCGATTTGCATGTCTGTATGTCTGTATATTTGTGGGTATGTGCAGATGTATGTCCGTCACACACAAGGCTCCCATACCGCCAAAGCTACCATCTCAGTATTTTGTGTACAGGTAGATGCAGGGATTGAGATGTGAATTTGTTCAAATGAACACATCAGTGTCAAAAATGTGCAAATGGGGTGAGAAAAAGTGAAATCCAGCAAATGTGCAGGAGGCATGCCAGTGAGAAACAGGCAAACTCCACTGATCTTGACTCATTTCCTGTCATTGTTTATGAACTGTTACATATTAACAGACCAGCTGCAACCACAGACAGTAGATGGGGTAAGACAGTTTATACTAAACTGAGAGGGGCTTGTTTCTGCTATGCATGTTGCTAAAGTTGACCTCCAGTACCAAAAGTTAGACCTTAATTACTTTTGTCATTCTTGTTTTTCTGGTTTAAATATTTCTTGTTGTTTTTCTGGTTGTACTGTGCAGAAATCATTGCCATAACATCAACGTATAATTTTCCTCCACTGAACAGATAGAAACAATTTATTGTTGATCATTGGTAACCCATACTGGTATATACCAATTCTGATCAAATTTGAGCGACACCGTATAATTGCGGTATTTTTTCTGAAACCACTCATCTGATATTTTGAAAGTTGTATACATGTTCTCAGGATGACCTTAGTCAAGTTTATACAAATTGAACTGAAATTTTATATTTGTAATTTTAGGCAATTTTCCGAATTTTGATCAAAAAAATTTTATTCAAAAACAACAAATCTGATAGCTTTGATATTTTGTATACATGTTCCTCAGGTTGATGAAAATCAGTTTGATGATATTGTGAAGATATCTTGAATTTTGTATTTTTGCTGAATTTTTTGGTTATTTTTCTCATTTTAAGTAAAATTTCTTCTTTTCAGAAACCGCTAGCCCAATTGCCCTCAAATTGGATTGGATGTTTACAAAGGTAGGGGCTAGAAGATTGATGAGGTAGCATTACTTTTTACCAGATCCCTTGTACATTTTTTCCCACTCTTTATTTTTTCCCCACTCTCCCACCTTTTCTTTTTGTCAAGCTTCTCTGGCTAATTTTTTTGTTGACATTGCTTTCTGTATGTAGGATCTGCTTGTCCCGTTGCTATAGAAGATGATATTCCCAAAGACGACCTCCAGTACCTAAGTTGCAGACCTTATTTGCTTTTGTCATTCTTGTTTTTCTGGTTTAAATATTTCTTGAATTTACCAATTCAAACCGAATGTGAGCACACTGTCCTTGACGGTATTTTTTGATATTGTTGAAAATATGCAAATTAGTGCCAAAAAGGCGTTTTTGATAAAAAATCTCTTCATAATCGCTGGTCAGACAGCTTTGTTATTTGTATATAGGTCCCTTGGGATAACCAAACTTAGATTTGTTCAAATTGTAATGAAATATGCAAATCTGTACTTTTAAAGAATTTTTTTGGTCATTTTTGGTCAAAACTTTATTTCATCAAAACCGCCCATCTGACAGCTTTGATATTTGGTATTGGTATACAGGTTCCTACAGATGAACTAAATATGATATCTTGAATATATGATGAAAATCTGCAATTTTGTATTTTTGGGGCAATTTTTCCAATTTTGGTCAAAAAATGTTTTTCTCTCAAATTTCTTGTTGGATTGCTTTGAAACTTAATACTCTTGACTCTAGAGTAGTTTTCTATATGATTTCTTAAATTGTGGTGAAATTTTCATCTTTGTGTTTTTGGGGTTTTTTGGCATTTTGGGGCAATATTTTGGTCAAAAATAATTTCTTTAAAGTAAATGTTTTGATTGGTTTGAAATTTGTTTTTAATGTATCTAGAGGCAACCTCGGTTGAGTGTCTTCAAATTTTTGGGTGAATATTTTCATATAGGCATTTTTGCGAAACTTTTCCCATATTTGGTCAAAAATCATTTTCTCTGAAATCCCTCTTCCAATGGCTATGAAACTTTGTATGCATGTTGCCAAGGGTAAACATAGTTAAGTATACACACTGTGGCATGCCTCATCAAATCAAATGAGAGCCAAGTGTCATTGATGCTGTTTTCCATTATTGATCGAAAAATCTCCTTCTCTAAACACTACTCATCTCATACCACTGGCTGATTGTTCTCAGGGATAATCTTACTGTGATGTTCAAATTATAATAATATTTTCAATTTTGTATTAGTGGTAATGCAGCTTTTTTGACATTTTTTGAAATGTGCTATCAAAGTATCTATCTTCATAAACATATGTGTCACAAAAAGCTATTCTCTACATAGCACAACAGGACTGTATTGGCCTATAGGTAATGTGCTTTTATTTTTGTGAAATTGATGCCCTTTATCTCATTTTTCTGGTTATTGAAAGTAGTTATTTTACTTTATAGATAAAAACTGCTCTTGTGCTTTGCTCTACTGTTAAAATTTATGTACAGTTAAATAAAGATTTTTTTGGCTAAATAATGCTCAACGTCCATTTGTATGTGTGTATGAGATTGAGTTTATAAGACAGAGTTACTTGTAGGATTATTCTACATTTCTACTGATTTACCACACATTTGGTATTGTATTGAAAAAATACATATGACACCAAAATGTCAGTAAAGGTGTCCCGGAAATTCCACTTGATTACATGCTCCATCTGCTATGTTCAGCTTAAAAAGAATTGTTGACTTGAAAAATGTAACATGCTAGCTGTGAAGTATCAGGTATAATAGGCCCATAGTACACTTTCATGGATTTTTGTCAACTTTTAGTATTGAATAAAAAAATCAGTTTGACTCCAAAAGTGTCCTTTTGACTTCAAAGTGGTCCCCGGGAAAATCGAATGATTGTACGGTCTCTCTGCTTTATTCAACTTCTTTTGCGTAATTGAAGCAATGTTCTAACTTGAAAAATGGAACATGCGACCTGTGAAGTATCAGGTATTAGTAGGACTATAGCACACTTCCTTGGATATTTGTCAACTTTTAGTATTGCATAAAGAAAATCAGTTTGGCTCCAAAAGTGTCCTTTTGACTTCAAAGTGGTCCCCGGGAAAATCGAATGATTGTACACTCTGTCTGCTTTATTCAACTTCTTTTGCGTAATTGAAGCAATGTTCAAACTTGAAAATTGTAACATGTGACCTATGAAGTATCAGTTATTAATAGGACTATAGTACACTTCCTTGGATTTTTGTCAACTTTTAGTATTGAATAAAGAAAATCAGTTTGACTCCAAAAGTGTCCTTTTGACTTCAAAGTGGTCCCCGGGAAAATCGAATGATTGTACACTCTGTCTGCTTTATTCAACTTCTTTTCCGTAATTGAAGCAATGTTCTAACTTGAAAATTGTAACATGTGATCTATGAAGTATCATATATATAGTACACTTCCTTGGATTTTGTCAACTTTTAGTATTGAATAAAGAAAATCAATTTGACTCCAAAAGTGTCCTTTTTACTTCAAAGTGTCCCCGAAAACTTGGGATGATTTTACGGTCTCTCTGCTGTATTCCACAACATTTAAGTTAAAACAGAATGTGTTTACTTGAAAAATCTAACATGCGACCTGTGAGGTATCAGGTATTAATAAAATTATAGTACACTTCCTTTTTAGTCCAATTTTTAATATTGCATAAGGAAAATCAGTTTGGCTCCAAAAGTGTCCTTTTGACTTCAAAGTGGTCCTCGGGAAAATCGAATGATTGTACACTCTGTCTGCTTTATTCAATTTCTTTTGCGTAATTGAAGCAATGTTCTAACTTGAAAATTGTAACATGTGACCTATGAAGTATCAGTTATTAATAGGACTATAGTACACTTCCTTGGATTTTTGTCAACTTTTAGTATTTAATAAAGAAAATCAATTTGACTCCAAAAGTGTCCTTTTGACTTCAAAGTGGTCCCCGGGAAAATTTTTGTCAACTTTTAGTATTGAATAAAGAAAATCAGTTTGACTCCAAAAGTGTCCTTTTGACTTCAAAGTGGTCCCGAGGAAAATCGAATGATTGTACACTCTGTCTGCTTTATTCAACTTCTTTTGAGTAGTAAAATAAAGGTGGTCAACTGTGATAAATTTTGTTTTTATTTAACTACAGGGAATTCCCCCTTACGCGTTTGCCTATTGTGCATGCGTGGAAGAGGGAATTCCCCACTGAGTCAGATATAGTGCAGAAGGGGCATTCCCCCTTACGCGTTTGCGCATGCGTGGAAGAGGGAATTCCCCACTAAGTCAGATATAGGTCATTCAGCGCTAGCTATGACTCACTGGGTAATCCCCCTAACAGAACAGTATTCTATTACCGGATGGAAGGGAGATCATTTGCTAGATAGATTCTGGCTGCAGCTCTTTACCGTTCCATAAGGGTTCCAGTGCCCGTTCCGGAGGTGCTTCTGGATGTAAGTATATACTCGTTTTCTGGTTGTGTGAATTTACTATGTTTTTCCTACGCCTATCAGAACAAGATTTTGACTTTTCACCTATTTTAGTCCTACCTACAGTAACCGTTCCGATCTTGAACACTGTTGCGCAATACCTTTTCAGGCAGGGACTTTCCGGTAGGCTTCGCGGAATGGTTGCTTAGCAGCCATTGATGTCATGACAGAGGTCTGTCATTCTACAGTTTTCATGAAAATTTTATGTGGAATTTTTTTCTGAACTCGAGAGTTCCTATCGGTACAAACTTTCTCACGCGATAGATAAAATTTTAGAAATTTCCTCTGAACTTAAAATATGACGGAAGACCATTACTTCAAATAATATGAGTCATTTCAGATGAATAACACAGATATCTAAAGTGTTCACACTTTTATCTTTACGTACAAATGTAGTTCCGGAGTCGTTCTCTACTCTATTCCCACCAACAAAACATTCAATACTCATTTCATTACGATCTTTATCGATACTTATAATAATATCACAAGTTGTTCTGTTGTCTGTTTTCATAGCGTAAAATCCAACCAAATCATCAAACTAGTCTCCTGTAGCTAACTTTACACATCTAATGAGAACTGTACCATGTTGAAGTATTTTCATATTATCAGTCATCTGTTGATTTGTTGTCTGTAAATTCAATTCAGCTGTCCCCTCCCCCACACTTTTCAGACCCAGTTTCTTTAAAGTTGTGTCCCAAAATAATCTTACTGGAACTCCGCTAGCTGTATATGAGCAATAATTCTCACCAGCATTTATCCACCTTCGCAGTGTATTATCTGATGACATTATTGTCGTAAGAGGTTTGATCTTGAGATGAAATGGTAAACCGAGTAGTGTAGTGTGTGGATTCTTAGGCGTAAGCCAATGACGAAAATCTCGCATTTTATATTTGTTAACATTACTGTCGAAATAAATAACATTTGGAGTTCCTGGCAGTTCAGCAACTCCACCTGCAATTTCACTATCCAATATATCTAGATGTTACGCGGTACATTATAAGGCATGAATCTGACTATCCCCATCCCACGTCAGAGCCAAAGGAGTAGGATCATTTGAAGCCTTTGTGGCGTCAATTACGGTTTCATCGACGTCTTTCAGTTCGGAAAATTCTACAGAATGTTCGTGGGTTTGCACCGTGGCAGAGGCTAAAACGATTGTTTCTCACGGTCTTTGTAACAAAGGACGTTATCCTTATTATGATTACCTGCTATCTTAGTATTATTGTTAACTTTAACATCACTCAGATATTCGAGCTCGAGATTTTGTACGTGAATTGCACCTAGACCGAAGTTACTTAGACCAGACATGATTATCCTAATATACAGTGAAAATTAAAATAATACCTTGTAATAATATACAATCATGGCTTCAGCTATAGGAATGACAGTTCTCGGTGCTGTATTAAATGCAACGGCATTCACAGGAGGAAATATTATTGGACAAAAGCTTTCCGGAATGGTGATGCTCTTATTGAAGAGAAAATTAGACATGATAAAGCATTAGAAAAATTTGAACATGATCGCAACGTCTGGTCGGAAAAAAGATTACTCCAGGCTGATTGGGAAAGAGAAAATCAGGCTAAAGATGCGCATGCTGTAGCTGAGTTAAGAGATACAGATGCAGAAATCCTGGAAGAAGCAGAAGCGGTGGCCAACTCTACGTCAGGGCCAGCACAATTCTCAGATTATTATCAGCCCAGTCAAGAGCAAAAGAAATGTGAAATGATTTATATTGCTGGAGGATTGGTCGTGGGATGGTTTACGTTCCGATAGGGTTACACCGGTAGGATTCTACCTTAACTACAATAATTCAATACAAAAGCTAATTGGCCAGTTATTGAAATTGACCATGTTTCCATCCTGATCTGTTACCCAAATACGCATTGAACTCATATAGTCTGAATCCTTTCTCAATGGCATGGAAATTGAGCCCCCGTTTTTTAAGTCATAGGTGACCTTTTCACTTATTTCTTTTGTATCCTGGACGGTAAGTATTTGTAAACAGTCTGATACTTTCCCCTGTATGTATTTGCCAGAGCCAAATGAAACATAATTTCCAGTAACATCAACGACATCTGAATGAACTATGTATTTAGTGACTGTTAAGAAATCTGCTCGACCTGGACTAATAGTACTTTTTATAACCGGGTTGTCCTCAGGTTTATCTGAAAAGCCGACAAGGTTGGCGAAGCTACCTGTGGCATTAAAATAAACTTTAATATCTTTAGCCAAAGTTTGAAGAACGCGGTTTGTCGGCAGATGTTTTTCAAAATTAATTTTTTGCTTCAACCCGATTGCTTTGTTTAACGTATCGATATTGTAGTTACCTGGACGTATTGATTTAGTCTTCTTCGGTTGGTCACCTTCTTGGTATTTTAGTACATTATTCGTCGATGTTATGTTATGCCATGAATTATATAGTCCACACTCTAGCAGTCTTATCTTCGTAAACTGTGATATGTCAATGCAAGGGTTAAAATTATCAGTAACCGGTTTGCCTGTTTTGCTTACAATCCAAATGATCATACTGTTACGTGCAGAGAAAAACGAACAAAAGGGTGAACTCAGCAGTTAACGTTTAAACAAAATTTATTACGAAAATAAAACTAATTGCTAAGTCAGGGATAGAGTACAAGCTTTAAAAGTGTACAGACTACTTATCTCAGCTGGGACGGCAAAGCTCCAGTCTCAGAGTTGTAACAGTCAGTTGGATGAATGAACAGTCCTTGCAGGCTTGAAGCTGCACAAAGTCCACAGTATAAATCCAGCGTTGGCAGTGAAGGTCTTAAAAGTCTTGAGAATGACTACTGCTGGAGTTTAGTAACACACAAGAGACACGATCCCAAAAGTCTGACTGCAAGCCTGCTGTCCCAGTATTTATACTCATGTGTTTACATAAGCATATAAGAACAATCTAGAACTTTTATTGACATGCTAATTACTGTTCTAAATTATCTCCCTTACACAACTAATCAACTTTCCAGAACATTCCAAACATGACTAATTGAATTCAAGGTTGTGAGGTCATTGAGGGTAGTGACCTTGAGAATGTTCTAGACTAATTGAACTCAGGTCATGATGAGTGTGGGGGGAAATGACCTACATAACACACCCCCTCTTCAAAAACAGAAAATTTTTCAAAGAAAAATCTTTCTTTTACAAATGTAATCTCGAAAGGATTTAAGTACTCAAATTTTGTTGTACTCTAAAGTAAAATTTCTTGAAAGTGAACAACAATAAACTCTAAATACGAGAGAGACAGTCTGCAATTAAATTGTTTCTGCCTTTGATATGTCTAATGTCAAGATTAAACTCCTGTAACATTAAACTCCATCTTAGCAATCTCTGATTTTTGCCTTTAAATTTCTGCAGAAAAACAAGAGGGTTGTGATCAATATAAACCACTATTGGCTGATTTGAAGAAGTAACATAAACTTCAAAATGCTGTAAAGCTAATATCAAAGATAAACACTCTTTTTCAATTGTAGAGTAGTTTCTCTGGGATTTGTTAAATTTGCGTGAAAAATAGCAAACAGGATGATCTACACCATGACTATCCTCTTGCAATAAAACAGCACCAGCAGCCGTATCACTAGCATCCACAGCTAATTTGAATGGCAAAGTGAAATCTTGTGCAGACGACACTGGAGCACTTTGCAGTATGGCTTTAAGTGTATCAAATGCCTGTTGGCATTGCTCTGACCAAACAAACTTTACTTTCTTTTAAGTAAGTTAGTCAAAGGCTCAGTAATTGTGGAGAAATTTGGACAGAATTTCTGTAGTAACCAGCCATACCAAGAAAGCGCATCAGTTGTCGTTTGCAGTTTGGTATGGGAAAACTTGAAATGGCACTGATTTTGGCATCAACAGGTTTTACCTCACCCTGTCCTACAGTATGTCCGAGGTAAGTTACCCTGCCCAACCAAACTCAGATTTGGCAAGGTTTACAGTCAACATTGCTTTGCTCAGTCTCTCAAAGAACTTCCGCATGAGCTTGATGTGTTCCTCCAGGTGTCACTATACAGGACGACGTCGTCAACGTAGGCTGCACACCCGTCTAGCCCGGATATGACGTCGTTGATCATCCGTTGGACGTTGCCGGAGAGTTCTTCATTCCGAATGGCATCACCTTGTACTGGAACAATCCGTCTGGTGTAACAAAGGCGGATATTTCACGAGCACGATCCGTCAGAGGGACTTACCAAAATCCCTTCAGTAGGTCAAATTTCGTCACATACTTGGCTTTTCCCACTCGGTCGATGCAGTCATCAATCCTCGGGATTGGGAAAGTGTCTGTCTTTATTAAAGTGTTGACCTTCCCAAAGTCCGTGCACATACGATAACTGTGATCCGATTTGGGAACAAGTATGCACGGCGAACTCCAGTTACTTTTACTGGGTTCAATAAAGTCATTGTCCAGCAGGTATTTGACTTCTTCCTGGAGATATTTCGCTTTTGTTGGATTCAGTCTGTATGGATGTTGTTTTACAGGCTTACTGTCCCCAACATAACATCGTGATAGATGACGTTTGTCCTCGTTGGAACATCTTGAAATAGGTGTTTATATTCATTGAGCAGTTCTTTCACCTGTTGTTGTTGTTCTGGCTGGAGGTGTGCCAACTTGTAGACTCCAGCTTCTCCAGGATTTCTGAGTTCTGAAGCTTGACCGAGCCCAGCTTTGAGTTTAGAGTATTATCACTCAAGTCAGTTTCAGTATCACTATCTTCATAATGGTTTGAACTGACTGCACTGACAGGCTGAGTTATAGTAGGATTATCCCTATCCAATATGGCTTAAGCATATTTATGTGACATAGCTGTTTTTGTTTCGCCTGTCAGGTGTTATTATGATGTAATTTAAATCACTCAATTTCTTATCAATTAGATGTGGCCCAAAGTAACGAGCATGGAGTGGTTTGCCAGGAACCGGAAGTAGAACAAGAACTTTTTGACCTGGTTCAAACTTCCGTTTTGAGGTGCTTTTATCATATTTGATTTTCATTGACTGCTGAGATGACTCAAGATTTTCTCTGGCTAATTCACATGCTTTAGAGAGTTTCGTACGAAAATCTGACACATATTGCAAAATATTCAGACAATCATCATCGTCTGATAGGAATTCTCTTTAACGAGCTTAAGTGGGCCACGGACTGTATGTCCAAATACAAGCTCAAACGGGCTAAAACCAAGAGACTCCTGAATTGACTCTCTAACAGCAAAGAGCAGAAAATAAATTTCTTCATCCCACTGCTTCTCTGTGTCGAAACAGTAGGTCCTAATCATGTTTTCAAAGTTGATGAAATCGCTCAAGAGCACCCTGACTTTCTGGATAATAGGCGGACGACCTATACTGTTTAATGCCTAGCTGATCCATTACTTGTTGAAAAATACTAGACATAAAGTTGGAGCCTTGATCGGACTAGACACATTTAGGGAGGCCAAATAAAGTGAAAAATTTGACTAAAGCTTTCACTATAGTCTTTGTCTTTATATTTCTCAGTGGTATGGCTTCTCGGAACCGAGTTGATGTACACATTATTGTCAGCATGTACTCATTTCCTGATCTTGTTTTTGGTAGGGGCCCAACACAGTCTATTAGAATCCTACTAAATGGTTCTTGAAATGCAGGAATTGGCTGTAACGGGGCCTTTGGAATGGTCTGATTTGGCTTTCCTACCATTTGACATGTGTGACAAGTTTTACAGAAATGTGCTACATCCTGCCTGAGATTAGGCCAATAAAAGTGACTGAGAATTTTATTATAAGTTTTCCTTACTCCCAAATGACCAGCCCAGGGGTTTCATGGGCCAGGCGCAATATTTCAGCACGGTAGGGTTTGGAACCACAATTTGATGTTTTATAGCCCAATCGTCATCAACCAAACGTCTGGAGGTCTCCATTTACGCATGAGAATACCAGATTTTGTATAATAGGAAACAGAGCTATCTGAAGTTTTACCTTCATCATCTACCCTGTCAAACAAAGACAAAATATCTGGGTCTTTGTGTGTTCTGCAATGAGATTTGATCTAGAAAATGTCTGACTTTGGTCAGCAGAAGTTTTACTGGAAGTTTCAAATCCACGAGGGATAACGGAATGATCGTGTCAAACACCTGACTGAGAAAGGTGTCATTTAAGTCAACATCTGTGACATTATTTTGAGAGTATTTTGATTCTCGGAAGTTTTCTTTGACATGGCTCGAGTAATGGCACATGAAGGAAATAAATCGGGTATCTCTTGTTCAATTGGCTCTGGATCCTGATCTAAACTAGGATTATCAGTCACAAGTGGATTAGTAATGACCTTGTCCCCGGCAAGGTCGTTTCCAAGAAGAAGGTGAATCCCTTCAAAAGGCAAAAAAGGCCTAATACCTAAAGTCACAGGTCCAGAAACAAAGTCCGAAGACAAATAGAACATTGTGGAGAGGAACAGGAATGTAGTCATTACAATCTACCCCCTTAATAAGAACTTTAGAACCTGAAAATGACTTTTCAGAAAACGGCAGGGTATCTGCCAACAAAAGAGACTGGGAAGCTCCGGTATCTCTTAAAATTTTGATAGGGGTAGGGGAAGAGAAATCACTAGAAAGTGATATAAAACATTGTGAATAAATGGCTCGAAAATACCATAATGCTATCTTGAGAAGAATTGACCTTGACCTCATTAATTGGGGATAAGAGGGATTTAACCTCAGAAAATGTGTTGCACACATTATTAGACTCTTATTGAGTTGATGAAGAAATAAAGCGGTGGGCTTAGATCCACTTTGACCACTTTGACCTCCAGTTTTCTTTTCAATTTGAAACAATCTGACATTAAATGGCCGTCTTTCTTACAATAATTACAAGAAAGTGTACCAAACTGTTTGTCAGAAGGAGATTGAGACTTGGGATCTGATGATGTGGGAGTGTTACTTGAACTCTGTGAACTGTTGTCATTTGATTTTCTACTCTCCTTTGAAAATTCTTGGATGAAAAGGACGAGTTAAATTTACCTGCATGTTTCTGTATGAAAAGGACTGGGATGGTTTGCTGAGAAATGAAGATTTGTGGGTCAATGAATAATCATCGGCCAAACGTGCAGCAACCTCCAATGTATCTGCCTTTTGTTCATTGATAAACGTCTTGATGTCAGTCCGAATGCACCTCTTAAATTCCTCAATCAAAACAAGCTGTCGTAATTGTCATAATTCTGACTGTCCTTTTCAGAAGAGCACCAACGATCAAACAGTTGTTCTTTTGTTCGAGCGAATTCAACATAAGTTTGATCCTTCACCTTCTCACAATCCCTAAATTTCTGACGGTAAGCTTCAGGCACCAACTCATAGCCCTTGAGAATTAATTCCTTCACAGAATCATAATTTGAAGCCTGCTCTACTGACAACTGAATGTAAATTTCTCTGGCTTTACCCACCAAAGCACTCTGCAAAAGCATAGACCAGGACTCCTTAGGCCAATTCAGACTCTGAGCAATTTTCTCAAAATAGAGAAAATATTTGTCAACATCCTTTTCTTGAAAAGGGGGAACTAACCTGAAATGCTTAGTGATGTCAAAATTGTCTGAAGGGAAGAATTTTCCTGACTGTCCAAGCTCTTAACGTTTATTTCTACCTGCAATCGCTGTTCTTCTAATCGCAATTCTTTTTCTCTCTGTCTTTCTTCCATTTCTAATCTTTCCTGCCTTTCTTTTTCTTTCTGTCTTTCTTCCATTTGCAATTCTTTTTCTTTCATTTGTAATTCTTTTTCTTTCATTTGTAATTCTTTTTCTTTCTGTCTTTCTTCCATTGCTAACTTTTCACGTGCCAAATCTGCCTGCATTTCTAGCTCTAATTTTCTGAGTTCAAAGGAAGACTCAGGTTCATAATCTTTTAGGGCAGACTCCTCAAAATGGCCTGAATTAACTAAATGTTTTGCAATCTTGAACTGTATCTCCCGCTTGCGCATAGATCTTTTGACATCTACTTTAGGGAAATTTGCCAGTGCTATGAGGTTGTCTTTTCTGAGGGAATTAAATGTGTCCTGATCAAGGTCATCCATAAATTCGTCTGGTTTAAATTCCGCCATGATTAAATTTAGCTGAGTTTACAGTGTAAAGTAGTTTTGAAAAGGTAGGCAAAATGTTGTCAAACGGCTCAAAATATTCGTATCCCGGACAAGCCCCCAATTTTGTTACGTGCAGAGAAAACGAACAAAAGGGTGAACTCAGCAGTTAACGTTTAAACAAAATTTATTACGAAAATAAAACTAATTGCTAAGTCAGGGATAGAGTACAAGCTTTAAAAGTGTACAGACTACTTATCTCAGCTGGGACGGCAAAGCTCCAGTCTCAGAGTTGTAACAGTCAGTTGGATGAATGAACAGTCCTTGCAGGCTTGAAGCTGCACAAAGTCCACAGTATAAATCCAGCGTTGGCAGTGAAGGTCTTAAAAAGTCTTGAGAATGACTACTGCTGGAGTTTAGTAACACACAAGAGACACGATCCCAAAAGTCTGACTGCAAGCCTGCTGTCCCAGTATTTATACTCATGTGTTTACATAAGCATATAAGAACAATCTAGAACTTTTATTGACATGCTAATTACTGTTCTAAAATTATCTCCCTTACACAACTAATCAACTTTCCAGAACATTCCAAACATGACTAATTGAATTCAAGGTTGTGAGGTCATTGAGGGTAGGACCTTGAGAATGTTCTAGACTAATTGAACTCAGGTCATGATGAGTGTGGGGGGAAATGACCTACATAACAATACTTACTGTATGTATATACATTACAAAGTATAAGGTTCGGCAGGAATAATATTTTTCTGTTCAAGGATATCTTTGGTCGCAACCGCGGCAGCAGTCTCTCCACCTAATTTTATCCACCGAGTCAAATTTGGTCGACTTGGATCGCCCATATCTATTTTCAGAAATTTGCTGGAGATCATTAGATATTCAATCGCAAGTCCAGCGATAACAATACCATCGTACATTGTGTTCACTACTGTTTTAGTATCCATGATTGCTGACAAGCATATAAAATAGAAAAATAAAATAATTACGGAATTAATCCATCTCATACAATGCAGAGGTACCGAGATTTCCAGGCCATTGAACTGGTTCTCTCCACATATGATCCCATTCAGGGAGACTGTATTTTGGATCCCAGTTTTATGCCCAATTAGGATCTGGAACCGTAGGGGTTCCGGAGGAGGCCGCTACCGTTCTGGGCTCTGTTTTCGTCGCTTTCTGAAGTGGCTCACGCGTAAGCACCTTATCGGCATGGTTCCCTTTGGAATTTGGTTGCTTAACGGGACAAATATGTTGAGCACGCCTCCAATATAGTCGGTAGGCTAATGCAGTCAATGAAACTCCTATAATTCCTAAAACAAGATAACATTCATTATACCAGCTATCACGTGAGCCATCACACTGTTGTGGTGGCACGTACTGAAAGGAGCTTATACGGTTTGCCTCAGTCATACTATCATTAGTCATTGCTATTGCTTGGCGTTTTGCCTGTTCCGTTCCCGCTAATCTCTTCCCGGCTTCCACACTCTCCCATGGTCTGGAATGTTAGTACGATTCCGAAGTATGGAAAATTCTCTTCCATTAAAATCTATCTGTATATAGAAACACAAATCATGAGTACAGACGCATTCCCAGTTGCTTTTCAATTGAATAAGACGAGCATACCGACAGTACAGCATGCTGATATTCCTTCCAAACCAAACGGGGGAGTAAAACCTATTCTCATTGACTTAGAAATATATGTAACGCCGACAGAAAAATTTACTTTTCATCCAAGGGATATATTTAAAGATAACGTAATCACTCATCGAACAGCTAAAGAAAGTAATGTCTGGCTGGGCGGCCCGCACATGAAATACTGGGACCAGCAATTAAATTTCGCTGTATGGTGCAGCACTACTGGTTGTGGTATATCATTCGCCCATCTCTTCGATAAGAAATTTCCGCCACAAATACGATCATTCTGTCGTTTTCATGTATATTTTACAATACGTAGGATCCTTCATGAAATGGGCGTTGCACTTCCAGACGATACGATCTTCAAAGCCGGCGACAATCCGTACAATCTCGTCCAATATGAACTTCTATGTACAGAATTTGGAAATATAAGCCCAACGAAGTCCGACTTTCGATATCGCAAAGGCCAAAACTCAGGTCTTGGTTATGGTTATGAATATTACACTAATCGTGGCCCCGTTCGACAGCCAAAAGCAATATACAATGGTCATAACTTTTTCCTGAAAGACGACGGAGGCGTTTTCTATACAAAGAACTTGTTTGGGAAGAAGATAAAACATGTACTGCCCGACAAAGACAGACCACACTATTATTTCTTCCGAAATGATGGATCGGAGGGACAATATAATAGTTTCATTCCTCTGAAGGGAGACTCGGGACTAACAAAGGCCGGTCTCGCCGCCTCAATGAAAGCCTTGAAGCCTACGTATATTGCATACTCGGCGCACAAGCAAATATTCGCAGTACCATAGTGGGCGATACTGGCAGTGCAGAGCAAGTAAGAAAAGAATTCGGCGTTCTCCTCGAAGATGAAATTCGTAATACAGACAAAGTAATCAGTTATAGGCGATACCAAGACACAATAATGAATACTGGTGTCAAACTTGATATGGCAGTTTCACCCAATTTACTTCTCTTGCCGTCTGAGATGGTTATTCTTTCAGGCCCAGCAATCGCAGGTTATAATAATGAATTGCAATACGCAACTGAATCTATGGTCTTCGGGGTGAATGGTGATATAAACACGGAAGTTCGAGAAAGTGTTATACATGAGATGGAAGGGGAAGAGGATCCCGTTAAGTGGCAGGATGAGCTAACGCATCCCGGATGGCCGCCTCACAATGACACAAGTCAGATTCCTTATCGCCCCTTCGGAACGCTTCGGAACAACCTCGAGTCGGAACGGAAGGCAGCATCGATGACAGTCGTCGGCGCAGACCCTATTCACGAATATGGCAAAAGTGGTTGTGTTATCTTTAGCAATATTAATTACATTTATGTACAGTATATAGATCCGATGTATGCAACCCCGCCATTCAACATGATTTAACTGGGCTGACAAATTCTGGCAAAACAGAATATGTAATGGGTCTCCTCACCAGTCCGTACCTAGGAAAATTTGAATATATAGTTTTCATTTGTCCGACATTCATGAACAATAAAACGTATAATAAAAGATTCATTTTCACCGATGACAACGTGTTTGTGTTTCCGGTCGGACTCAATGCTGTGGATGATACACTAAACTTCGTACATAAGGAATGGGCCGGCACGAACACTTCAATAATCCTCGACGACTGCGCCTCGTCCAAAGATATGAAGAAGCGCAGTGACGTTTTAGTCAAACTTGGTTTCAGTGCAAGACATGATGGATTATCTGTCTGGGTTCTGACTCAACAATATACTAGTATTAGTAAACCATTTAGGGAAAACATACAGATGTTAGTACTATTTTACACACCAAGCAAGACAGACAACAAGACTATTATAAAAGAATATGGAATGGAGGTGTCAGAACGGGAAGCCGTGGACCTAATCAGGCAATTGAAAAATACACCATTCAGTAAACTAGTATTTCATTTACAGCATCCGTACGACATAAAATTTATTTTTCGTTTAATATAGCTAATTATGGAACCTAAAGGCTCTACCGATAGGAACACCGAAGGTACTCTGAGAGAATTATATTACAACCCGAAAACTGGGTTTGGAGGTGTACAAAAATTATATGACGCAGCATGCGCCAGCGGACTAAAAGTTACTAAGAAAGAGATGCAGGAGTGGTTAAAAACTCAGCTAACTAATAATCTACATAAACCGGTACCTCGTACTCGTGGCGGCCGGCGCGTTTTTGTAACATCGATAGACGAGTTTTGGCAGGCGGATCTCGTGGAGTTTTCTTTACAATTCGCAAAAGAGAATCGTTCCAAAGGTAATAACATTCGATACATGCTAACAGTAATCGATGTGCTCAGCAAATATGCATGGGCCAGGCCGATACAGTCAAAAACGGCTGATGATACGTTGCAGGCGCTACAAGACATAATTAAGAAATCCGGGAGGCAACCCGACAAACTTCAGACAGATGAGGGGCGGGAATTTATGAACCGAAAAATGCAGAAATGGTTGGAGGAGGCGGGAATTCACTGGTTTCACACCTACAGTGACAAAAAAGCTAGTGTTGTTGAACGTTTTAATCGTACTCTTAAAACGATGATGTGGAAATACTTCACATACAGACAGACACGTTCCTGGCTCCCCATTTTACCACAACTTCTCGAGAATTACAATAACACCGTACACGGAAGTATCAAAATGAAACCCGTCGACGTAACAGAGGACAACGATTGGCAGGCATTTTATACACTCTACCCTGAGTTGGCAGCCATGGGAGCTAACCCTGAATTCAAGCCGGGAGAACGGGTCTGAATTACAAAATACAAGACCACTTTCAGGAAAGGATATTTACCAAATTGGACAGAGGAGATTTTCATAGTTTCAAAAGTGGTGTATGCAGCTGGATTGGAACACCGCCAGTTTACAAAATAAAAGATCTGAATGGAGAGGAAATACTTGGCACTTTCTATTCCGATGAACTGCAGAGTGCTGCTGGCGCCGACGAGCTGTACAGAGTAGAACGAATTTTGAAGACGAAAAAAATTAGAGGAAAGAAATATTATCTGATAAAATGGAAAGGTTATCCAGAAAGTTTCAATAGTTGGGAGCCAAAGGAAAATGTTATTAGAACTTCGTAAGTACCTTCGGAATGCTCTGTAGTTCCTGTGCTGGTACTTGTCAAGTACTAACGTAAGTACTAACGTAAGTAATTACGAAAGTTATTCAATAAGTACCATGGAGCAAGCCTTAATTTCTTGAAAGCCGAAAGTGTCAGTTTACCACCACCCCGCTTCCAACCACCTGGCCAAGTATTTATCATGTATTGTCGTAAGTAATGTTCACTTATTGCATCTTTTTTGGCTGTATGTGGATGAGGTGGTACAGGGGAGGATCCTCCGGAGCCGTAACCGTAGGGTTCCGAAGGGGCACATATTAAGTTTGCAAGATCTTCAAAGCGTTTTCTCATGTTGTTATGAGCTGTTCTTTCGAGTCCTCCTTGTTCAGCTTCATCTATAAGTTCTGGTTGAAGTATAATGTACACAACTGACATGAGCCATAGACAAGAAACTCCAAAGTCTTGTCGCTTCATCATATCAAGTGCCTGTAAGTCAAACGGAGAATTGTAAGCGTGCACAGATTCACAAGCATTAAGAAGTTTGTGTAGGTTGTTGTTTGAGACTCGAGGTTGTTCTAGTTGTTCTTGACCAGGTGGATAGTGAGCTTTTTCAAGTTCCTCTCGCCAAAACCGTCTATTAAAAATCCCTGGCTGCCGCTGCTCCATGCAATTCCAAAGTCAAAAGGTTGTGGAGAAACTACTGGCCCGACTGTCTTGGTATCAATGTTGGATTAAGTATATTCTTGAGAAGGGCAGGCGTAAGAGATTGATGAATTACCAAACATGGAAGTCTGTAGTCATTACAAATTTCTAAGAAAACTTTTTTGAACTTATCATGAATCTCTTCTAGTTCTTTTAAGGCGGCTATTTCATATTGTCTTGCTCGAGTCAGAATATTCCGCCTGCAATAATCCCAAGGCATATCTTTGAATATGATAATGAAACTGTGTAAATGGTCAAATGCCTTTGAAACAATCTTTTTTTCTTCCGCTGCCACGGAAACGCCCCGGATTCTAGAAAAAGTTAGATGTTGAATTATGGAAGAGTCACAAATAATGTAGTTGGCTTTCCCAGCGGAGTCTGTACCAGCCCGACATTGTAAACTAAGAGTATGTTCTATAAACTGGTTCTGAAAATCGGCAATCAAAACTTTCCCATTATAAAAGTCGGCAATGTTGCTAGAAAAACTAGTGTCAAATTCTGGTACGTGAGACGCAGCCAAATTTATTGCGTCGTAACTCTTACCACTTCCAGTTGGTCCATTTATGAATATGTATGACATTTTTGTGCTATATATCATAGAAAAAAATTTAAATTATTTTTCGTAAAGATATATTACGATAAGACAATGGCAATCCTTTCTATTTCAGATGCAATAAAAATACTTGAAACCGGAGAAATTCAAATCAGTGACGGCAAACTCATATTTGGTGAATATGTAGATCCTTTCATATATGTAGACAGTGAGCTAGAAGTGGTTTTCAACATCGGACCTAAATATGGTTCAAAAGATCCTGCTACATGCGATGAAATGTGTGTCCGTTGGCAACAAAGTCTTCAAAAGTTTACTGATTTAATAGTATTCCGTACCTTAGGTGAAAGTTTCGATGCAAGCACTGCTAAAAGTTATGCTGCAAGCCTGGCCGCTCACTCCAAGAATACTATCGGATTTTACAATCCATCTAAAGTGTATCAGAAGCGAGGGAGCGACAAACAGACAAAGTATTTTAAATTTCGGTTTAAAAGAGGGATTCACAATCACGATTTCACTACATGTATTGATATAGTTCAAGAAATTGACTGTGGTTTTAAAGCAGTGAGCCCATTGCCAGCCAGAGAAAATCCTGCTATTGTACCTCGTAATATCCGAAAAGGTAGTAAGATAGAATTCTTAGCATTTAAACTGCGCTTAAATAAGCGTACCCTTTCTTTCACTATAGAGAGGTTATTTTGTGCCACGCCTAAACCAGAAATTCAAGATGCGGAAGAACTAGTCGACTTAGAAAGATTAGGCGAGATATATAAACAAATAAATGCTGCCAAAAATATTATAGTGGATTTTGATGACCTATCATAGAATAATTATTTTTTCTTTTAAAAATTTTTAGGATAGTATATATTATAAAGATTATTATGGATGAGAATATTGATGTTAGGCGCCGCTTACGAAAAGCATTCGACGGGGCAGTTTTACGAAAAGAATTTCCTGAAGTCAAGCGAGTCGAGGATATCAAAACGCTGGTGGATATCGAAGGTATGACCAAAGAAAGAAAGATGTACTCTGTTTATACAGATATGGAAGTCAAATTATTGGATCCGAAAAACGGTAATACACAAATTCGTACATTGCCTGTTAAATTAAAAGATACATACACAAAAGATGTAAGAGGATCGGAGATAAAACAACAATTAATAGATCGCTACGACCATATGCTTGATACAATTAGCAATGTTGAGGGTTCTGGTCTCGTTCTCGAGGAGATACTTAATTTTGAAGTAATTCTAGTAGAAGTTTTACTCGGGGCCGGCCGCCCGATTCAACTTCCCGGATGGTTAAAAAATAAGCATTGTGTGAGCGATCTTATTCTTCCTTTCGGCAGCGAGAATTGTTTTCAGTATGCCGTCGTTTCAAGTATAAAGTTGGGCGACCCCCACTTTCGAAAAAAGAAATGTGGTCAGACTAGAAAAAACTGGAAGACGTATGACAAATTTATGGCTGACTACTGTTTTGATGGAATACCATTTCCTACGCCCGCCGATGAGACTGTATTCAAGCGCTTCGAGCAGCAAAATCCGGGCGTCAGACTTCAAGTATTTCAGATCTACGAGAATGATCCCGATCCGTCCGGCATAACTGTGTTATATAGTGGCTGTATCGGAGCCGAAGGCGGAGCCCGTTCCGAAGGTGATAGGAATCAAATAGCAAATATCTTACTGATAGTTGGCGAAGACGGCAGCCACTTCGTACCAATTACTGCATTAAATCGCCTTCTTAATTCTCGTACTAATCGAAAGAATGAGCGCAGACAGAAGTGTATTTGTATGGTTTGTAAGCGAGGTTTTGCGTCAACAGAAGAATTAGAAATACATCAGGTATACTGTGGAACAGACACTGCTCAGCCAGTTTTTCCTAAGGAAGTGTGCCAATTTGAAGGACATAAGAAGAAGGTGCCCTGTCCCTACGTTGTGTATGCAGATACTGAGGCAATTATTGAGCGGGGCACCGGCCGACACATTCCAATTTGTATTTCGTATGTTATGATTGAACGCTGCCCGGGCTCCGAAGGCGGGCCGAAAGTTTATAGTAAAAGAACATTCACGGGCCTCTCCTGTGTTACAGAATTTCTAAAGGATATGAAGAAAAGGGCTGAGAATTATTCGAAATCGTATTATTGGAAAATAAAACCGATGAAAGATACTTCTAATTACAACGATCCAGACTGTATTGCATGTGGAGATCAAGCCGGATACCGAATAGTGAAGGATCCTACGACTTTTTATTGTGAAAAGTGCCGCCCGTTGAGAACCATTCCTATCTACTTTCACAACCTCAAGGGATACGATGGTTCTTTTATTTTGAAAAAGTTACATGAAATAGATGAGGGTACTGGACCAGAGCCAAATATCATAGCTAAAACGGGTAATGGTGGAATTATGTGTCTAATGAAAACATTTATTTTTCACACCTCAATTGTTGTCGATGGGGGGAGGGAGGCAGTGACACGTTTCTTTTCTATAAAGTTTATGGACAGTGCTCAGTTGATGTCTGGGTCGCTCGCTAAGTTGGCAAAGACTGTGCCAGAGGATGGATGGACGGCAGTACCACTTTCGTACCCGGACATTCAGCGGGCGAAAGGTTTCTTCCCGTATGAATATTTAGATTCTCCAGAGCGATTGGAAGAGGACCAGCTCCCGGAGAGACACAAATTTTATAGCGAATTAACGGAAGAGGGGATTTCTGAGTCTGATTATGAACACGCATTGAAGGTGTGGGACGAAGTTGGATGTCGGACGATTCATGATTATATGGAATTCTATTGTGAGACTGACGTTCTCCTTCTTGCGAATGTGTTCGAAAATTTCCGTGACACATGTTTAGAAGCATATAAGTTAGATCCGGCCCACTATATGTCAGCGCCCGGCTTGACATGGGATGCTATGTTACTTTACACAGGTAATAAATTTAAACTCATTCAAGATGCTGAGCAGATGAATTTCATTCAGAGGGGAATTAGAGGTGGTATCAGTCAGTGTAATATTCATTATTTACAGACAAATCATCCAGCTTACGCCGGCGCGAATACTTACGTTAGTTACGATCCAGAGAAACCGTTAACCGAAATAAAATATCTCGATGCTAATAATCTTTACGGCTGGGCAATGAGTCAACCAATGCCAATGGGCGGACTTCATTGGATGACGATGGAAGAATTGTTAGAATGGTCTGCTCAGAATGGCGGAGCAGGCTTGGATTGGGGACCCGGCGCTAGATTTCCGCCAAGTTTTCTAGAAGTAGACTTAGAATATCCGACTGAATTACATGAAGAACATTCCGATCTACCACTCGCGCCGCATCACTATGAATTTCCGAGGCAGGGCAGTCGACTGATTACAAGTCTTATGGACAGAGAGCGGTACGTCTTACATTATAAGTTGCTTGAATTCTATCTTCGAATGGGAATGCGACTGAAAAAGATTCATCGGGCGCTTGCCTTTGAAGAGGCGCCGTGTCTCACAGAATATATTGACTTTAACACTAAAATGAGGGCAAAGGGGAAGACAGATTTTGAAAAGAATTTCTATAAGCTTATGAATAACGCGATGTTCGGCAAGACAATAGAAGACGTTCGAAAGTACAGAGACTTTAAATTTGTTTCGGGCCGGAACGGTATGGATAGTGGTCGTAAAAAGATTCAGAAGTATAATCCAAAGATGAAACATATAACTCTCATAACTTCCGAAGAGGATGGCGATTCCTGCGACAGTGTCCTACTGGAACTGAAAAGGGATCAATATGAATATAAAAAGCCAGTTTTCATTGGCGCGGCAGTGCTTGAACTTTCTAAGCTGCTTATGTATGATATGCACTACAATTACTTTCGAAAGCAGTTCAAAGGACCTAACGGAACGATACGATTAGCCTACATAGATACTGATAGTTTTGTTTACAGTGTACCTCTTCCTTCCCCGGACGTAACTTTCAATGATATAGTTCGGGAAGATGTAGAAAAGAATGGTGAGAAGTCTATATATGATACTAGTGGTATGAGCTCCGCCCCCAATTTTCCGAAGATTAATAAAAAGGTGATAGGTAAATTTAAAGATGAGTTGAATGGAGAACCTATTCTTGATTTTGTCGGCATACGCTCAAAAGTGTATGCTTTTCGCACTCCAACTTCCGAGACGAAAAAAAATAAAGGGATAAAAGATGTTTGTGTTAGAAAACATTTGAACTTTGAAGACTATAAGGATCTGTTTGAAACTGGGAAGGAGCCCGAGCAGGCACATTTTGTGCAGTTTGTACGGAAAAAACCTGGAGAAATCCGTAGTGAAAAGCGTAGTAAAATCATGATGGCGCCAAATGATATCAAATGTGTACAGTTATACAATCCAGACACGGGCGAATGGCTGGCAGAAACATGGCCGATAGGACGGAGTTCCTAACGGAGTTAACTTTCATATCCATTTAATCCATAATGTCGCATGTATCGTTCTAGCGGCGGACTAAATCCTTCTTGTTTTTGTATTTCTAGTGCCTGATGAAATATGTTTTGAATAAGTTCTGAGGTGCGGGTATCTTTATTCTCTTCTTCTTTATAGATGCGCCTTTTTCTTGTATTGGTGTAAGCAGCTGTTTATATTGAACATAATAATGTTTATATTTCTCTCGCCTCTTTGATACTCCGTTTTTCCTTGTATCACATCAATAATAACACCTGGTATAGGAGTTAAAGCTAAAAGAACTGGAACTGTCGGAATTGCTGCTATGACAGCTGAACTTACAAGAATTCCCTTAGTCACATTAAGAGCCATATCAATTCGACCCATTAATTTGTAACTTCGCCGATATGCAGCGCTAGTTCTTTCGATATAGTCGGCCAATTGTTCAACGCTTTCAACAACTGAGACGTGCATTTTTTTTACTGTATATGTAAGGGATGATAAAAAATAATTGTAGTAATATAGATAGTAATATAGAAAGACAATATGGCAGAAGGAGGAGAAGATTTTGAACTCCAGGATTTCGATGATGCAAATTTAAATGATGATGATGATGCTACTGCTGAAACAACTTTTTCCTATGATGATGTAAACCCCGACCCTTTAGTGTATAGCCCAATGGTGGATCGTTTAACTAAACAGAGAGTAGAACTTGTAAAGCAAAAGGCTGAACAATTCTTAAACGAGAATAAAATTAAAAATCAGGCAGCACGAAACGAATTAATTTTGAATGCAAAGATTGAGAATGGAAAGCTGTATTATAAAAACCTCAGGCTATCAAAAACTACAGGACGTGGATTTAGATCGCTCGAGACAGTAAAAAGAGAAGAAGGAGGATATGAATTTGTAACTAAAGTATACCAATGGAGTGGAGTCGAATATCACTCTAGCGCAGAGCCCGAATTTGTGAGTTCAACATTGTATTCTGAAGATGTGAAAAACGATAAAATACCGGCTGAGAAAATGACGCCAGAAGACATGGGTATATACAAAGATGAACTGACATTCTTACGGCAAGATGCTAGTGGTAATGCAGATAAAATACAAGCTTTTGAAAATAAAATCGAAAAATGGAACAATCTAAACCCCGAATATAGAGCTATTAATGATGAATTAAGGATTGCGAATATGCGTCTTGACGAGCTTAACAACGAAAAAGATAAAATAGGGCTAGAGAAAAGAGAAGTTGAAAAACAGTTAAAGGAAATTCCTGTAGAACACACCCAAGCAAAAGAAAAAGCCGAAAAACTACTAGCTGAACTCATAACAAGAGAAGCTAAAATTGTTGATCGAATTGAATATGAACATGATAAGATCACTTTTAGTATTGAATAAAGAAATTTGACTCCAAAAGTGTCCTTTTGACTTCAAAGTGGTCCCCGGGAAAATCGAATGATTGTACACTCTGTCTGCTTTATTCAACTTCTTTTGCGTAATTGAAGCAATGTTCTAACTTGAAAAATGAAACATGCGACCTATGAAGTATCAGGTATTAGTAGGACTATAGCACACTTCCTTGGATATTTGTCAACTTTTAGTATTGCATAAAGAAAATCAGTTGGACTCCAAAAGTGTCCTTTTGACTTCAAAATGGTCCCCGGGAAAATCGAATGATTATACACTCTGTCTGCTTTATTCAACTTCTTTTGCGTAATTGAAGCAATGTTCTAACTTGAAAATTGTAACATGTGACCTATGAAGTATCAGTTATTAGTAGGACTATAGTACACTTCCTTGGATTTTTGTCAACTTTTAGTATTGAATAAAGAAAATCAGTTTGACTCCAAAAGTGTCCTTTTGATTTCAAAGTGGTCCCCGGGAAAATCGAATGATTGTATCTGCTTTATTCAACTTCTTTTGCGTAATTGAAGCAATGTTCTAACTTGAAAATTGTAACATATGACCTATGAAGTATCAGTTATTATAGGACTATGGTACACTTCCTTGGATTTTTGGCAACTTTTAGTATTGAATAAAGAAAATCAATTTGACTCCAAAAGTGTCCTTTTGACTTCAAGTGGTCCCCGAAAACTTGGGATGATTTTACAATTTACAATTACAATTAGTTAGTTTATATAGCGGAGTGTCAACGAAAACCATTATCCAACCCGCTTTACAATCAATACAGAGTAGGAAAATGTAACATCGGATGAAAAGGTGCAAACAGTGTTCATAAAACTAAGTGTTATCTGTCCAACGCTGAAACCACTCCCGTGTACATATACTTACTGCATCTAATGGATACAGGCCTAGAATTTACCAAAAAGGTAAGTTTTGAGGTCTTCCTTGAACTGTTTGTACGTTTCTACTTTCCTCAAACCTACTGGTAATCCATTCCACCTTCTTGGACCCTGAACACTGAATGCCCTATCTGCGAAGGTTTTACGAAATGTTCTTGGAATCTCGTACGAACTTTCAGAATTACTACCTGACCGAAGTCCTACACGCCTGACTACAGACGGAGTTAGCATAGATATTAAGTACTCTGGTGCTTCGTTACGGTTGCATTTAAACATTAAACAACATATTTTATATTCAATTCTGAGATGCACAGGTAGCCAATGTAGAATCTTCAAGCATTCTGTGGCACTGTCATATTTATTTTTGTCCAGGATGGTCTTAGCTGCCATGTTTTGAATCCGCTGAAGTTTCTTTATGTCGCATTCCGGAAGTCCTGCGTAAAGGGAGTTAGCATAGTCCAAATGTGAAAGAATCATGCCTGATGCTATGATTTTCCTTGCATCAAGATTCAAGTACTGTTTAATTAGCTTCAATTTGTATATTCCTGCGGCAATTGCACACTTCCTCGAGATGTTCTTCCTCATCGACAGATATTCGTCGAGATCAAAACCAAGGTGTTTTATCACCGGCGTCTGTTCGATGTTACATTCATTGACCGTTAACGTCTTCGACAAAACCTTCGGCAGATGTACTCTTGACCCAAAGCATATGAATTCTGTTTTACTGCGATCTATGAAGTATCAGTTATTAGTTGGACTATAGTACACTTCCTTGGATTTTTGTCAACTTTTAGTATTGAAAAAGAAAATCAGTTTGACTCCAAAAGTGTCATTTGACTTCAAAGTGGTCCCCCGGAAAATCGAATGATTGTACACTCTGTCTGCTTTATTCAACTTCTTTTGCGTAATTGAAGCAATGTTCTAACTTGAAAATTGTAACATGTGACCTATGAAGTATCAGTTATTAATAGGACTATAGTACACTTCCTTGGATTTTTGTCAACTTTTAGTATTGCTTAAAGAAAATCAGTTTGACTCCAAAAGTGTCCTTTTGACTTCAAAGTGGTCCCCGAAAACGTGGGATGATTTTACGGTCTCTCTGCTGTATTCAACATCGTTTATGTTAAAGAAAGAATGTGTTGACTTGAAAAATGTAACATGCGACCTGTGAAGTATAAGGTATTAATAAAACTATAGTACACTTCTTTGATTTTGTCCAACTTTTGGTATTGAATAAAGAAAATCAGTTTGACTCCAAAAGTGTCTTTTTGACCTCAAGTGGTACCCAAAGACTTGTGATGATTTTACGCTCTCTGTCCTGTATTCAATCGTTTATGTTAAAGAAAGAATGTTTGATTTTACAATTGACTATGCGACCTGTTAAGTATCAGGTATAAATAAGACAAGAGTACATTTCCTGTTTTTTCAAACTTTTAGTAAAGAATAAAGAAATCAGTTTGACTTCAAAAGCGTCCTGTGGACTTTAAAGGTGTCCCATGAAAATTCGGATAATTTAACGCTCCGCCTGCTGTATTCAACTTATTTTAGGTAATGTATTACTTAAATCGCGTCACTTTTTATGGTAGGTATTGGATATCTTTGTAAAAAAAAATTAAGAAAAAAATCCCCTAAAATATTGGCCTCGAGCCCTATTCTGGTGTATTTTACATCTGTGCATTTGTAGCATAATGCTGAGGCCTATAGATTGCATTCGTGTCAAGGAATATCGCTTCAGAACCGCTGTTAATCTGTCCATAGACCTTTTCTGTAGTTTACTGCGACACCAATTGGTTTTTTTATTTACCTCGCAAAATAATGAAATAGCTTAGTCTTTGAATAAATGAACATGTACCTACTTTATCTCTGACTATCTATGACTCATCTCCTACTTCCGTTAATTATGTTGAATGTGGCAACATCTATAATTTCAGCTTTTTTTAAGAGCCGTCGACTGTTTCTGCTCGGTTCTGAACTTTTGACAGACTCAAAGTATTCAATTACGCGAGAGGGCAAACGTTGCAGAATTCGTGGACGTCGGCTCAAGGGAAAGCGGTTAAAATACATGTTTATATTATTGTGGTAGCTAGCAGAAGTAGACAATGGGTCGTGAACTGACCAGTGTTATAGTACCGGTCGAAGTAAACTACCAAAAATGTCTATGGGCTGGCTTGTGGCGATGAATTTTTGACCCGCAAGTTCGATTGATACGCCACAGCAATGCTGCAAATTGTATTTCATATCCGTTTATGTATTTACGAGCAGCGATTAGAATGACTTACTAATATCGATATGACTTCAAATGAGTCATTTTATAGATAAGTCATGATTGATGTAGACACTAGCCCTCCCCATTGTTAATTCTGTGTTCAGCCCTTATTTTGTACATTTTTCCCAACTCTAAGTATTAAATACTAAAGTAGCAGCTGATATTACATCGGAAACGTCCGTGTGACAACAAAAGCGTCCATTATGTGGTAGGTGTCGTCAGACTTGAGTTTAACCCCCTATTTTACCGGACATTTAGGATGGGGACCACTTTGAAGTCGGGGACCACTTTGAGGTCTTCACAGACGTAGAAACTTCGTGTTTCAAGGGGTTTTCTGAGGAAGGGGCATTACAACTAGGGTATGAGTTTGCCCGGGGAGGGAGCATGACAACAAAGGAGTTCAAGCAGCCTCGTTGCCAGATGTTAACATAGCAAATGGTAAATAAAATGATTCCCTGAATGATCCCGGGTGCGACATTCTCAAGGCATTTTTACGAATCCAAATTCGAAGGAAAACCCCAGAGCCATGTAAACAGTGGTTGACAAATATCGGCCATCGTCCCAAAAAAGTAAAAGTTCACTGTGTTATGTACGTCATTTTACCCCATTCATTACCTGAGTTTAATAATTCTAGAACATTCTTAAGGTCACTGTCCTTTATGACATTGATATGAATTTGTCATATTTTGGATTTACTTAAAATTCAATAAGTCGGGTTTACTACAAGTGGAGATATCTTTTGACAAGCAATTAGACATCATTGAAGATTGAATCATTGAGTATCCATGGGGCCAGTACATTTTTTAGACAGACACTTTGGGATTGTATCACTAATGAATTACTTCAGTACTTTTTTATCACTCACTGGGCAAAATGCTTGATGTACAACAATATATACACATATACTGATTCTGTACATTTGTCAAATATGTTAAGTATACACGTACGTATACTAATTAAATGCAAAACTACAGTGTACACTTGGTGTGCAAAGATCTGCCTTATATATACTCTTGATCTGCACTGATATAAGCTACGCATATCAATGTATCAGAGAGTTCCATATACAAAGATATAGGTTGCGTATACAATTAATATTGTGTTCTATATACATCAATATACGTCAATATGCTAAGCGCATATCAAGCATTTTGTCCAGCGACTCCACAAGACTTACCAAGACCTTCACAGCCACTCTGGATCAGTAATGTGGATTTTACACAGACCAACCTCATGCCCCCAAGCCAAAGGATTGCCAACTCATCGGGCTGTCTAACTCAACTCTGAGATACGAGTCTTGTACCCTCCCAGCTGAGATAAGTAGCGTGTAAACCTTTACAGTTTGCACTTTTTGAGTGGTAAGGTGTATTTTTGTAATAAATTTTATTTTCTAGAAAATTGCTAACTTCACCGTTTTTTCTTACGTAACAACTGAAAAATTCCGATCAGTCAGACTTACTGATTTGATTGGTCATCTATCTGCCCATGTAGATATCAAGCGACTGTCAATTCATTTTTATTTTCTAACTTTCATGTTATTTCCATTCCGCAATTCTTTGTGTTGTTTGATTTACCATTTGATTGCTACATAAAAAAACACGACGCGATGTACTGCGGGAAGCAAACCATGACACTAATTTTCCCACTGTTATGAAGATCTGTCTGTTAACAATCCCTCCACACAAGGAGGAACAATGGTCTATTGTTGGAGTTCTAAAGCGGTAGACACCCTTTGTTTGCGTACTGTTTGCATTGAAATTGTTACACGAGAAAAAGCGGCGAAGTTAGTGAATTTCTTTAAATAAAAATTACTACAAAATATAAACTAATCACTAAGTCAATTGATAGAGTACAAACTGTAAAGGCTTACGGGTCACTTATCTCATGTCTCAGCTTGGACGGCACAAAGTCCTAGAGTAGAGTTAGAGTGTGAGGCAGACCGATGAATGAGCAGTCTTTGCCTTGTAGACTTGGGTCGTGCAAAGTCCACAGTATAAATTCAGAGTGGCAATGAGGCTCTTGAAAAAAAATCTTATAATTAATTCTGCAGGAGTCTCCAAGTAACACGTCAGTGACATGATCTAGAATGTCTTTTTACTAAACTGTGCCGTCACCTATTCATATGTTTTAATCTAGAAAGTATAAGAACTTGTTTTGATATACTAATTACTGTTCTAAAATATCTTCACTTATACTACCCTACTTGCCCGAGTATAAGCTCCTGGTTCGGAAACTCTTTAAAACGGTAAAACTAGGGGAGGGCTTATGCTAGAGCAACCCCATGTTATCTGCCATTGACACTTAATTTATGCTAATTTTATGCATAATTTTTTCAACACATCTTACTTTCTATCGCTTTAAAACACTGGGCAAAATGCTTAATATGCAACAATATATACACATATACTGATGCTGTACATGTGTCAAATACGTTAAGTATACAGTACGTATACTAATAAAATGCAAAACTACAGTGAACACTTAGTGTGCAAAGATCTGCATTACGTATAATCATGATCTGCATAGAAATACGCTACGCATATCATCGTATTGGAATGTTCCATATACAAAAGATATACATTGCATATGCAATGGACCCTTTCACGGTAATTGACGCCATAAGCTTATTGGACAGGAAGCAAATGGCTGTCAAAGTCATCGAATGTTGTTGCTGGCGGCGTGCTTTTTTATCGTTGAAAACGAAAACTCGGAAGTATTTCTCGTCTGTTTTCACGACTTTTTCGATAAATATGCTTTTTTCTTTTAATTTGAACTTAGAATCGCGTTGTTTAATTGTTACCTTCGTGCTCTTCCGGTAGATTTGATTGCATTTGTGCCTATCGTGCTATACGGTAACTCGGGTAACAGGTAGGTGTAACATGTGGTTTCCCCGTGATGTACTCAAATTCAGTAGCTACGACAATGCATGTACCGTACATATGGAGGCACACTGGCTCGGTTTATAGTAAATCGTATAGATAACAGTGTTGTTTAGAAAAAAAAGACGTAAATGTGACAAGTTTGATTACTACCTAATTGTTCATAACTGAGGGACAGCCAAACCTCTCTTTCGTAGAGTATTTTGCTGCTGACAAATGATCTCAAGTAGGATTTTCAAGGACTACCATTTCAAATTCAAGGCCAAATATTATATTCATGCCAGTGCTTTGCTCAACTATACTTTCATTTGAAAGCTCATTCTGTTCAAATTTGAATTGTGATTTTTGAAAGGTACAGGGATTATAAAATTCAAGTTCAACGATATCCTTAAAATTGCCTCACACTATAAATAAAGATTCTCTTTGTACTTTGGAGTGATAATACTTAGTTTAAAATTGAGCATAGACAAAAGTCTAAAAAAATTATAATGACTAACACCCGGACAACAAAACCAGGTACTGACATTTAGGCCTTTGCAGTGTCTTTAACTTATAATCCTACTATTCATTATTCTTTGGAGATAGCAAATCACTGGAATTAGGAAATATGTCAGTCATTGAAACGTGTAAAATTCAAGATACGTTACTGACCTCATACCTTTTAAATCATGAAAGGAGGCAATGATTCAGTAACAATTTTCATATTGATCTGACGTGATTTACGTAGATCAAAGCGCATTTCTCTCCTTAGTAAGACTTGGTGTAATCACAGTGTATGTACTTTTCTATTCCTTAGAAATGTACTTCAATAAGCCAAATCCTGTCCTCATCTGAGAAGTATCTGTGCTGCGTAACGATTTCCTTAAGTGTTGGATTTATCTCTGTTTCTCAGTAGTATGCTAGTTATTTTTTCAGGGGTACATATACTTGGGATGTTGGTATTCACTCACCATTAATGCATTTTTGGCCAAATAGTTTATCCACCTTTCACAGCTACATACAAGCACTGTAAATTGATGATAAAACAGCTTTTCATGGACCTTGAACTTTCGGTTTACTCACTTCACTAACTTTCTGTCTTCATACTCATCATACTTGTACTCACTAGTTAAGCTTTATGTACCAATTTAGCCATATCAGATAGTGTATAGTGGTTTTCCTTGGTTAATTAACTTGTGCATTACATGTACATGTCAGGGAATCAGGATGAGCACTGCCACTCCGGTATTATACAAAACCTTGGGATGTTGATTTAGAAATGTACAGAGATATCAGAGGTTTCTATTTTCCATAGTGACAATTAGTAGTGTTTTAAAGGTAATTCGGTTCGTTTTAAATAAAGATTTGATCCTTATCATTATTCCTTTTCCGCCAGACAGTATCACTTCCCCATCAGCCAAGTCAGTAAAAAGGAGTATGAGCCAAAACATGACGTATTTTCACCCACTTGGCTTGGTCTGTTATAGCATCTTTAGTCAAAAAAAATAATCAAGTTTGCAATATTTATGTTTTCAACAGCCTTCATATGTACAGTATTTTGTAAAATGCAACTTATGGAATATGTTGTGTTTCATTAATTTAACCATTTTGACCTGATGGTGAAATATGGACTTAGCAGGAAAAGGGTTAAAAGAATGCTAACACATGAAGGTTTCTCACAAATGTTGACACACTAGCCCGTTTCTCTTGCCAAATTATATTCCATTATGTGCTGTTGGTAGAAAAAGTAAACATACAGTGAAGTCTTATTCAAAGCTATTTTTATTATTCACGAGAAACTCGACAACCTATGCATATAGGATACTAAATGGAGAATTGTGAACACTGGCCTAATTAAAGACTATTAGTGAGAATGCAGAGATTTTCACAGACCATGTGCATTTCTTTATTGTATATTTCACTACATGTAGACATTGTCAACTAAACTTTCCAATTTGCAATAACTACACATGGTTGGCTACAGCACTTTGTTACTCTTGTTTACATGTTCATGTATGTTTGAGTGTAAGACTGTGTTCATTACAGAGCATCCTATAAGTCTTGGCATCTCCATCACAAGAGAAAACACAACAGAGAATCTCATAGAACACATTGCTGTTAAAGCAGTACAAAATTATATATATGCATCGGGAGTGTTGGAACTCTCAATTTTATTTTCAACTTAACTACATCTTATCTTGTAATTCCTTATAAGAAGTCACTGTCATGGATGTTATGCGATATATTCAACTTGTGTATCTATATTCTAGTAAAAATAGCTACCTCTAGATGTTGAATCTTGTACAGATGAAACTAGACATACGTCCACACTGTAAAATACCAACAACTCTGTCTGACTTACGCACACATTTTCTGCTCAAAATCTGAGTTGTAAGTTGCATCACATAAAAATATTCAACCTTGAGTCTGAGCCTAGACTCAGTTATAGTAATGGTTGTTAATTTATCAACAATGACAATATATACAACATATACATGTACCTCTACAGTGAATGTCAAAAATCTACATGCACAGTTGTGGAATTTATTTCTATGGAGTTGTTCGTTTTTATGATTACCTGTAAAAGTTATGTAACTTGACCACCCCAGTTGATAATTAGCTGGGCCACTTTTACATGTACTTACTCAGTCATTGCCAAAATAATGAAATCAGATGGCACCTTTCAGGTTGATTTGTTTACCACATTGTCCACCAGAGTGTACACATACAATAATTTGCAACAAAAACAATAACACATTCTGCACAGCTGGCTTTCTTTTGCTGTATGATAGAGTTTTTAAAGCGCAGTGGTCATCGAGCTGCGCATGCTGCTGAGGGGGTCCCCCTGTTGCCAACATATCCAAGAATGCCACACTATACGTTACGGGCTGATTATAATATTTGCGATATTGCCGCTTGTTAAAATGGTGGCTGATCTGTCACAAGAATACAAACTTACCAAAATCGAGTAATTACACGCTCGATTGAGATCACAGTCGACCTAGCTCTGCATGGCAGGGCTGTGTGTTACCGGCGTTATACGGTCTCCCCCTACAGCCGTAAAACGCCGGTAACAGCCCTGCCATGCAGAGCTAATATTTGACCATGATAATTTTCTTGAATCAGTTGAATGGGGCTCGGCTACTGTTATCGCTCAAGCCTTGGAGCTGAACACTTACCCGTACGCGTGCACATGCCAACAGACTATAAATGACTGGACTCTAGTCTACGACATCGCTAGCAAGAACGAGAGCTTTTATTTCAAGAGGCCCAACAGGAGTACAATTGACAATAACGCAAGCTACAGAAATCTACAGCTTGCTCTGCAGCAAGACACATATGTTCCATGGTCTGCATGAACGTCCGTGTCAAGAGAACCGGGTATATGGCGCACTACACTTGGCTGTGGAGAATCCAACTTCACTACGAAGTTTACCCCGTTGGGGTGCAAACGAGAATTCCGAGCACAGGTATCAAGTCAAGCGAAGGACCTTTCAGAGGTCTTCTTGTTATGTGCGGTTATCTCATTTGAAAGAGGATTCAGATCTACCGGCAATCGAAGGTACAACAACAAAGTTTCGGTAGCACCCATAGGCTAACACTAGCTAGCCATTGGATCACTGCCATGACCGTGCACAGGATCTCTCGATACATCCCTATGTGTAGCCATGCAATTTTCCTACCCACTTGTTTGTCTATTGTTTCCTGTCATTTGACTATTTCTTGCCACGTATTACAAGAAGACGTTAGAAATGGTGATCAACAGTGGGTCGTGGGCCAAGTCGTTGCAGGGTCATTACGTTGCGGGGACCGGATTATTTTGCATCCGTGTACGTCAACGCGGTGACCGTTTCCCTTATCGAAGCACATTACAACTTCGCCGATGCTAAAATGTACACCTATAACGCCTGTTAATCAGATGCAAAAAGCGCCACCTGTATGCATTTTGCAGCGAAGTGAAAATGAAGTTAGTTTGCTCACAGTATAAGTAATGAGGGGATTATTTACGATGAATTTTCTGGCACGCATTATGGCAATGCGGACCAACATATGCTCACCCTCAATCCCTCAACGCGATACGGACTATGGCTGACCTTACCGCCCTTGGTTGACCCATGAAGCTAGAAAAGGACGTCTCTTACTTGCAGGAGGGTCTGTCACAGTGATAAATCAATACCGGTTTTGGTTGTGCAATACAAGAGTACATTGGCACTTGACCATGTATACCTAGACGTGTATAGACCATCAGTGGCTAATACAGCTGACCTTCGGTGCTACGTATCGGTGTAAGCATGGAGCCAGATCCGTTTCTAGCTCCATGGTGTAAGACTACGACTTTATTTTTGACTGACTGCACCAGCGATGATCCGCATCAAACAGTACGACAGAAGAAAATTTACACGGCAAATTTCCATTGACTTTTTCCATTTTTTGAAATCACATTATACCTGCACTTATCGTGAAGGCACACTTCCCAGCCGTAAAACATATATCAGTGACTATTGCATGTGGGCAATTTTACTGTTTCTAAAAGAATGTCGATCGACCTTGTTCTGCTGTGAATTCTAAAGCACTTCTCCGAGTCACAGACCCTCGAGGGTCTATGTCCGAGCATAGCATCAATAAAGTAACATCCCCGGAAGATTTTATTTTCTGACATTTTGATCCTGCATACTCTCTGCTTTTAAAACTTAAACATCTCTCTGGTATCAATGGTCAACGGGCACAGTGTTTTCAACGTTTTGACTTCAGCGTCGGTTACGCCATGGCAGATTATTTGCAACACGCGTGGAGTGTTGACAAGTAATGAAGCGAACGAACGTCCTACTGTTCACCATATCCTTGCCCCGAAAACGACTACTAGGCAGAGTATATCAATATTTCAAATTTCCATGGGATTACGAGAAAGTGGATCTAATCAGATAAGTTTCTGGCACTACCAGGCTATGATCAACTGATTCAATCATTCACCGTTTTCCGAACGATCTCTTGATATTATTGTAGTGTGTCATAATCAAAGTTTCACTTTCACTGCTGAACTTCTTTTGAGAAACTTCGAAATAAAGACGTTGTGTATCTTGAGAACGGCAGTGTTTCACACAAGCGAGATCATCTTTGTCTCGAGATTAGACGAATCGGAAGTTGACCGGGCAATTCATTTCGCATTCCGGTTTCTTTCAGTGATTGTCATTCCGAGTGTGTTTTCACAAAGAAACAAGCTATAAGACCTCTCAACCAGTATTTGACATTTACGTAAATCAAACAACAGACAGACAAATAGCTGGATAGATCATGTGTGTTGATGGATAGATTCTCTGTGTGACAGATTCTTTGTGTGACAGCATGGACGTATGGTGTCAGCGAATGTGGATGAAGATACAGACAGAGAAGATACATGTAGAGGGACAAAGAGACGAAGAGAAACAGGGAGAAAGGAAGCAATCATTGTTCACCGCGTTCGTTCAGTGAAATTTAAAATCGACGGAGGCTACGCTACACCAACAGGACTAAAATACCAACATTAATGTGGAAATGGAAATTCAAACTTCATGGTCACTGTTTTGGCCATGAAATGATATGATTTTAAAGTGACATATATCCCTTTAAAAAATTCAGCGATGATCACAAAACTGTTTCAGCTGAGTCATTTTGAAGGCATGTCTGCAATAACATAGGATGAGATTGCGATGTTGGCGTTGGCATGGACCAAGTGAGCCACTGCCGTCCGCAGATAGGATTCCAAATGGTGAAGTCACCATGGTTTAATGACCAGTTCGTAAATACCGCAGGCATGAGCGTTCGTCTTACACTTTACACCCTTTGGTGCAGCAAGTACTGAATAAATCAAGGTCCGAATATAAAACATTTATCTACGACTGAAATTGAACATCATTTCGTGCGAGGTCCGCGGCCCACTCATTATCACCGGCATAAAAAAATCGGCGTCGTCAAGAGGCTTTCAATTTGTATTTATATTTTTTTTGTTCGTTCCCAATGTAGCTTTATCTACATTTGGGGTATTTGAAACTTGAATTCGTTATCCACTGCTGGATGTAAATGTTCCACTGGGAGTGTTTGAAGACTGGGAGAAAATCACAATTATCGCCTGTCTTGTTTGCGGAATTAGCAACTTCAAGAATGGTACTAATTTTCATTGCGAATTTCTCTGACGGAAGTCCTTGTCTGATTCAAAACGTTTGATAATACGATTGTGACTGGCGAGGCTACATCAGGATGCAATGCACTCGAGTCGAATACATAGACAATGTGTCTGTTTTCTTGTGTGCTGGGTTGAGGTAAGATACACAACGCTGCCGCTATGTCATGAGTACGGGCCGAAAGAAATTAGGAGTTATACTTTAAAATATGAATTTTAGTAGCAGTCAATACTACAAGCTATAGAAGTTGAGCGAAGTCTGTACGCCACGGTCATTCACTCATTTTTGTGGAGTGACCGTGCTCACGTCGTTCGACCATTTTCAGTTTTTATGCCGGGTGTTAGTACAACGAAGCGTCTTTTAGTTATATTGTTACAGTACCGATGTCGCATCGCAATTGCCAAGTGGCGTCAGAATTCGAAAATACCACGAAACCATAGTCCTTCGTGAAGGGACTGTGATAAAAATAATATTCAATCAAACTTCACAGGAAAAGAAATAGTCGCCGTTTCCACACACTGCCTTACATGCAAATGCTGTTCGAGTCGTTTGATTTAGGTATTGTCGATGTGTACGTGATTCACACCTTCCGACCGGCTTAGCATATTAACTAACCCCGAAATTTTGGGGTTGCATACATGGCTAGTAAGCGTCAGCGAAGTAATGTACAGCATCTCCCGTGTCCTACTCTCGCTTGCCGATCATGTTCTTGAGTGTAATTTTTGTGTTAGGAATTGTCCTTGTTGCTATGTCTACATATATATACAATGTTGATCATTTTAGTGATGTATCTTTACTGTACTGTACATATCATTGTGTACAACCAGCGTGACCGCGTGCGATCAAAACCCATTTGTTCACTGTGACTTCGTGCAGTAAACTCAGCCACATAATGTGCCGAGTGTAGTTTCTCAATGTTCGTAGCCTAACATGAGTTTATAAATAGAAATAATAATAATAATAATAATAATAATAATAATAATAATAATAATAATAATTTTATTGCCAGTCGATAAAAGAATAGAGGGGAATGTGCCCTGGCGTTGCTAAAATCACTTTCACACAAAAAACTATCAACTATAAAAGGCATAGCACACTGCCACATAAAAAGCTAAAATACAGACTTATAGAAGTTACTACAATCGCACAAAATCCATAAAAAACTAAGAATGATATCATTAAAACAATATCTCAAATACGACAGTTTAAACTGCTTTTGGAAAGAAGCTATGTAAAAAACCGGTTAGTGCTACATTTAAACAACCTGAAATGTTTCCCCGAGGCAAGCAGTTTCAAAAAGTGATGTGCCGGATGAGTTATGTCATTGATGATTTTCTTTGATCTGCGTAGAAAGCAAACAGAATAAAGTGACTCGACTGACGGTCGTTCACAAACCAACAATTTTTGAAGCAGTCTTCACTATTCTTTCAAGACTATTTATGTCCTTCTGTGCTGCATTACCGTACCAGAGAGTAATAGAAAATGTAAGAATACTCTCAATAGTTGCTCTGTAAAAACGAATAAGTACATCCTAACTTAACAAAAATTTCTTAAGCTGTCTTAAGAAAAATAGACGTTGTTGCGCTTTCACCACCATCGCATTTATGTGGGTATTCCATCTCAATGTATTCGTTATTGTGGAGCCTAAAAAGTTAAAAAGTCCACCAATTCTACAAGTTGATCTTTAATTTCAAGTTAAACTATGGAGCCCGGATTTCTACGAAAGTCGATAATCATTTCTTGGTTTCTTGATATTTAGCTCAAATTGTTATCTGAGCACCAGTCGACTAAACAGGCAACCTCAGAGTGGTAGATGGTTTCGTTGCCATTTATGATGAGCCCTATAGCTGTAGTGCCATCTGCAAATTTTAGAAGCTTTACAGAATCATCATGGGAAACACAATCATTAGTAAACAAAGAGTACAACATCGGTGATAAGACACAGCCTTGAGGTGCATCGGTACTAAGAATAACTGAGTTTGAAATTTTGTCACCAAATTTAACACTTTGTGGTCTCTTCAACAAAAAGTCGAGGAGTCAATGACACAAGGACATATTTAGATTGAATACTTTGAGTTTCTCAAACAGCTTCTTTGGAACGATCGTATTAAAATCTGAGCTGTAGTCAATAAAAAGAATTCGTGTGCATGTACCAGGGGATTCCTGATGTTGAAGAATAAAATGCAAACCAAGAGCAACAGCATCATCAACTGACCTATTTGCCCTATATGCAAATTGGAATGGATCTAGAAATTGACCAGTGACAGATTTAAGATATCTTATACTAAACGTTCAAAAACCTTCATAATAACATAAGTCAGGGCTACAGGTCTACAATCGTTCAGACATGAAATTTCCGTTTTCTTTGGGATTGGCACGATTATTGATGATTTGAAACAAGCGGGCACTTTACACTCTTGTAAAGATACATTGAAGATGTCAGTAAATATAGGGGCAAGTTTGTCGGCACAATATTTCAGAGTTGAAGTAGATACGTTATCTGGTCCTGCAGCCTTTCTGGTGTACTGCATCAAAAATGAGTTTCTGACTTCACTTTCCTGTAAAATGAAAGGCGGAGAGAATGATACTCTGAACAAATACCTGTGAGACAATTTTGTTCTGAATCAGTATTCTTTGCGACTGTAGAAATGATTTAATTTGTCAGGAAGAGAGGGATCAGAATTAAGCGTAGGGCTACTTTTCTTTTTCCTAAAACCAGTAATTTTTTTCAAAACCTTGCCAGAAATTGTTTGTGTCATTACCCGAAAACTGTACTTCCAACTTGTCTCTGTATTTGTCTTTTGCAGTTTTAATAGCTTCCTTTTTTAGCGAGAACATTGCTGCTGTAGCTATATCAGGATCTATGCCAGCTTAGTTCATAGGCTTTTAATTTCCTGTCAAGGCTACCTTACTTTGTTGCAATATAACGAAGTTTCTACATCATCAAAAATAGCATAAAACCAGACTAAAATGGCGAAACACTCCAAGTTTAAGAAAAGTGCGTTTCCAAAGAAATGAATCATATATTTTGTCTTTTTGCCGGCATTCAGTTTGTGTCTAGTGTCAAAAGCGAGAAACGGCAAATTGTTTTCCTAAACATGTGTATGTATTTCGATACCTTGACAACGAGGAAAGTTCGCAGATGTTATAATTTTGTTTATTTTGTCATAAGGCCTGATAACACTGACGTCATTTACTGTCTTCTAATAATAACTTGTTTATTTTTAGTAGCGTTGACATTTAATGTTACTATGAAATACAGGTGAAATAAAGGTGAACAACAATGATGCATATTTGCAAGGCGATATCGTTCGAAAATTGATTGCCATGCTAAACGAAAGTCACTACACACAGGAGAAAACGTTTTTTGGTTTTTAGCAGATATATTGGTATGTTTATTATCTCGGTTTTATAGAAAACTGTCGAAATGGCGTCCACTTTGAGATGACAAGCTCTAATTTTTGGCAGATGCAGCAACGCTGGCATCAAGTGTCCAGTAATATTAAATGGGTATAAGACGGGATTAATTTATCATTCAGACTGATATTTTTTATGCTTGGCACAGTTTCATGTGTAAATATGATTTTTTAAGCAAAGGAGAAAAGATTGACGCTACTTTTAAAAATTGATGCACATTAGAATGTTAAACATATTTTTACGTTTTGATCTTCGTAAGAGATTTTGCACAGACACCTTTTCGACTCAGGTATGTTTGTATCTTTAGCGCAAACAACCATTCTCATTTGAAAACAGATTCTGACTCATCTGCCTCTCTTTTCCTATTCGTGGAAGCAAGGAAGCATACTCTGGGCAAAATGATTGATATACAACAATATATACATACACATATACTGATTCTGTACATTTGTCAAATACGTTGAGTATACACGTACGTATACTAATAAAATGCAAAACTACAGTGTACACTTTGTGTGCAAAGATCTGCATTACGTATACTCATGATATGCATAGATATACGCTACGCATATCAACGTATTGGAATTACCATATACAAAGATCTAAGTTATGTATGCAATTAATATTATTTTCCATATACGTCAATATATACAAATTTACTGAACGTATATCAAGCTTTTTGTCCAGTGATACCTAAAAACAAACAATATCCCAATCAGCTTCATGTTATTGGCCAGATAAATTTGGGGAGCTACATCCAACCGATGTATTTTGCTCTGAAACCATGAGCTTTAAGCATTCATTCAATTTCAATTTATTTGTTTACCAAATATTAAAATATTGGCAGGGTTTATATTTTAACTTGTCGTCAAGAATGGTAAGTAGCAATATTTCCTGGCTTCTCTTTTCTCCCAATTTCATGTTTTCGGACGTATTTCAATCCAATCTGGCTGGTCAGTTTTTCCTTAAGTTTTCACATTGGGTTCTTTAAACAACAAAATCACTAATTCGTTTGGCATCTAAGTTCTTGTATTTGAATAAAATATATTTTAATTTTGCTTATCATGTTTTAATCACTTTTTAGGAGTGTCAGTCTTTCAACCCATGCCTTTTTTAGAATTATGACATTTATATATACAAAATAAAATAGATATTTTCTCTACATATACTTATGTTTGGATTGAAATATTACATGTCAGAAGCAGAAAGTGTTTGACTTAAATTATCCTATCTGCAGGGGCGAATGCAGTCAGTTAGTTTTGGGTCAGTCGTGTCTGAAGCACAATCTTTGGATCGTGGTGTACTCAAGGTTGCGTTCTCGGACAAACTTTATTCAATCTGTACACATCACTCTTAGAGGATACATTACATGATGTATGCCGATGACACGCAATCGTATTTCACTTGCGAGGCAGATCGAGTCCCGACAACTTCAACTGAGCTATGTGTTAATGAAATCAGGGGATGGATGCGAGACAATATGCTCGCTCTAAATGATGGTAAAACGGAGGTCATTCATTTTTTTCTAACTTTACAGGTGTAGGCCCGGTTCCTCGTTGTGATATTTGAATAGGTGATGTCATTGTTCACCCATCTGACACTGTTCACAATCCTTGTGTTACGATGGATTCTAGTAGCAGTATGTCAGCACATGTTGTCAATGTGTGTAAATCGGCCACTCATGCTCTTTGTAAGATTGGTAAAATCAATAATATACTTGATTAGCCTTCAACTTAGTAACTCGTACATGCTTTTATCACATCTCGCCTGGATTATTGCAACCGTTTACTTTTCGGCCTCCCTTCATTTAAAAAACGCAAAATGCAAACAATTCAAAATTCGGCAGCTCGACTTGTTACCAAGAAGAGAAAATGTGATAACATTACTCCCATTCTTCGTGACCTTCATTGGCTCCCTATTAAACAACGTATCCAATTTAAAATTCTTTGTATTCTTTTGATTACACGTAGTACGAGTCATACATTGCAATCATTTTCAAATGGGGAAATTAAGTTACATCAACCCATAGTCGCACAGCTTACTATGGTGATAGGACATTTTCAATATGTGCGCCTCGTTTGTGGATTTCTTTGCCGTCGCACCTTCGTGATAATTTGAAAGTCGGGTTAAAAACATACCTTTTTAAGTCATTTTATACATGAGTTTTATACCCGTTTTATCATTGTATACCTGAGTTTTATTTGTTGATCGATTGTAACCATTTTTAGTTTTACAAGCTGTTACTTTTATTGAACACTTTAAAATTACTGTTATCATTTGTAACTCTTTGTTTGTTTTTAATGTACAACGCATTGAGATATTTAAATATGTAATGCGCTATATAGAAATAAAGATTATGATTATGATATTAGTTTTTATCGTAAATGCCAAATTAAGGCGTTTTATCCAAAATATAAAACCCCTTTATCCTTCTAGCAAACTATTACTACCATATGAGAGTTTTGAGGGGTTACCTTGTCATTTCAGATGAGAAAGAGTCCTTTGAAAAAGTCTATATACATCTCTTTACTATCGCACCAAGTGCTGATTAGAAAATATAGTACCGTCAGTCAGCACAATACATCTTACTTCTATGCCAGTTAGAAGTTTCATTTTGAAGGAATAGTACATAACAAATCCGTTATGGCCTTATTGACTCGAACACTGACTCTTGTTATCATATCCTTGTCAATACTCCTCAAATCATTCGATTCAAGATCAACTGCATAAGTTATTGAGTGTAGCGCCCAACTGTTACTAATATTGCTGACTACACGAATTTAAAATAAGGGGGATCAATCATGATGGCTATTCATGTAAACTAGAATCTTTCAACTTTTAGTGCAAAACGTAGTGTATCGCCAAGCCAAACATCCAACTATAGCGAGTTCTCGACGTCGTTTGAAGAGTAACTGTTCTGATACATCTTAGTCAAACTCTGCTAATACTTTCCACAAATATCTTGGAAAAAACTGGCTTAAAATCTCTTATAGGTACTACGAACAATTTCTTTAATATTTTTTGCTTTCAAGCTTTCAAGATTGTTACTTGTGACTGGTTTTCCGTTATAATGATTTTTATTGCTGTTGATATTATATTCAATGCCTGGTTGAGGCCGAGAGTCTTGGTGTGATCCGACTGATTAGAAATTTGTGCCCTACATGTTTCACAGGAAATTATCTTCTATCCACACCAACGGCCACATATTTTCCATGATCCAGACGGAATTTCTTTCTTCGTCAACCTTGCTTAATCAACACTTCGACAAACACTGGACAGAATGCCTGATATACAACAATATAGAAACATATACTGATTACGAACATTTGTCAAATACGAAATCTATAATAATGCTTGTGTAGATATGCTTTCTATCAGGCAACACATAATATCATCATCTTCCTTGCTGTGGAGATTAATAATATGTGTCCATGATGTAGAAAATAGTAAATGTCAGTTCCATTTTAATGTTGAATACTCCTCCTCTTTATTCGCGTGCAAGACATTCTCGAAAAAGGCTTGCTTCCAAAAGTCTGCTTGCCGTCCAGATCGTTTGTACACTGTATGCACTGTTTCAATTTCTTCATCTTCATAACCTACTGCCTATTGCCTGTACAGCAATGTCATGATCATCGTCATCAGAGCATGATGTCTCACTCTCACTGTTTCCATCCGCCGTCTCTATGTGCTTGTATCCACCTCTCGTGCTGTCAATTCAAACAAAGACTCATCCAATCGTATTCCTGGTATTGCTTTTCTTTCTTTTTCTTCTGTTGTTTCGTCTGTCACCTTCTCTGATCAGCCTTGCCTGTTTCGGAGTTGTCAGATGCTGAAGACATTATATGACATGCTTTTTCCGACCGTAATTTTAGGCAGTCTCTCTGTGCCGCAGCATTTTGTAATACTGACGTGTTTTGTAATAACTTACGCAAAATGTAATAAGGGGTATCAGCATTTTGTAATAACTGACACATTTGTAATAACGTCTGCAGTATTATATAACAAACCAGTCCACGCGTTTTGTAAAAAGGTATCAGTATTTTGTAATAAAAAATTGTCTACGCATAATGTAACAAGGTTGTCAGCATTTTGTAATAATTCGCACTTTGTAATAACAGTTAACGCATTTTGTAATAATTTTAAAATCTTTCCCAGTTTTAAAGCATTAACATACATTTAATTGACTTTTGAATGGTATTACAAAGTGTGTGTTTTACACGGTAAGTAAGTACAAAAAATTCATCGCTCCCTGACTTCGAAAGACTTAATTTTAGATAGCTGTCAATCAATATTTTTAGTAACTGATCATCTGAGGCAGGTAACTACTAGATTTTGACTGGTTTATTGTCATATATTTGAGAGAATCATTCATCTGTATACACACTCAATTGATTTTTTACATTGAGGATAACGACATTGTTTCTGATGTATTGCAGACAACCAGTAATCTACAGGTACATACTCAGATAAAATAAAATATAATAACATAAAATAAATTATTATACATCTGCCTACGCAAACAATAGAATCGAGCTCCCGTAAAACGGGCACGTAACGGGCATGCGATAACCCCGCAACTTTCATATTTGATGATAAACATTGCGTCATTGAATGGATTACATGGAGGAAATCCCTAGCGCTACGTCTGTCACCGGCAGACGTGCGAGCGAAACTCCATACTGTACTTTGAAAAGAACTTCTGATAAAAGAAACAGAGGTAAATGTATTACGACTATTTTACGGTGAAAAATATTATGAGGTAATAACTAACGTGTTCACCAAGACGGCACTAAACAGATATGGCGCGACATCGCTGCTCGGCTTGTGCTCGAAAATAGGTCAGAATAATCTGATGTTTTAGTGATTTGACTTGTTTACTTTATAAAGCGGAAGTATATCTGACCTGTTGAGTATGTATGTATGTATGTATGTATGTATGTATGTATGTATGTATGTGTATGTATGTATGTATGTATGTATGTATGTATGTATGTATGTATGTATGTATGTATGTATGTGTATGTATGTATGTATGTATGTATGTATACGTACGTATGTATGCATGTGTGTGTGTGTGTGTGTGTATGTATGTATGTATGTATGTATGTATGTATGTATGTATGTATGTATGTATGTATGTATGTATGTATGTACGTATGTATGTAGGCCTATGTATGTATCTCTGCATCTATGTTGGTAGGGAGGGAGGAAGAGTGCCTGAGTATGCATGTCTTTCTATCTATCTATCTGTCTGTCTGTCTGTCTGTCTATTTTTCTATGGCTGTTATCATTGAATGATAATGACAGATATTTGGCAGGTATAACCATAGGGATAGCGAGTCAAATTTAGCTTAATCATAGTATTGCAGGGCAGTTTATTCTAGCGCATTGGATAGACAAATGTTACCATTGTGCTATAGCGTAGATTCAAAAGAGGAACACAATGGAAAGAAATAGATCTGAGAAAACACAACCATGGCTCAGTAGATATGAATTGTCACCTTTTACATACAAGGAAAAGTGGCAGGTCTGTCGATAGAGCTTTATTTCGTCCTTGTGTATGAGATGATTAAAATAAATTATCGTTCAGTATTTAATTGGCTGCTTCACATCAGTGTTTTTCAGTCCCCCCCCCCCCCCCGTAAGAAGTCTGAGGGGACTTATGGTTTTGGTTCCGTCCATCCGCCCGCCCACAAATCTCAAACAAGTCTGGGCCAATTTCTTTCAAACTTGGTACAAGAATAATGCACTATTGCATACATATGCAGTCTATTGTGTTGGATGTGGCATGCATAATTAGTTCTAATTTGCATAATTAGTGATTTTTGAAAATAGAGTTCTATTTCTTAAAAGATAGCACCAAATGTGACAAAACTTTGTACAAATGTTGGTCACACACAGGTCGAATAGCACATAAAGACATTTTTCAGTATTGTGTCAATTAGCTGCTAATTTGCATAAATTATGAGTTCTCATAATTCCACTAATATTTCGAAAAATACTTATTAAAATTTTATGAAACTTCCTACAGATGTATACATACCAGAGCTGTTACTTTCTGCAAAGGCATTTCGCAGGATTATTCAATTAATAGCTAATGTGCATATTTGATAAATTTTATAATTAGGGTACCAAGTCAAGAAATACCATCAAAATTGATGAAACATGGTAGAGATGCTGATATACCAGAGCTGTAACAGTATGCAAAGGCAAGCAGTTAGCAGGATCATGTCATTTAATTGCTAATTTGCATATTTTATGAATTTATGTAATTAATGAATTTGTAGAAATACGACAGCACATTTGATGAAATTTGGTATAGATGTTGATGTCAAAGTGTTGTAATAGCTAACAAGACATCAGAAGTCTCTTGTCAATTAATTGCTAATTTGCATATTTATTGAACTTTCCTAATGAGTGTGCTATGTCCAGTAATATTGCACCAAATTTGATGAAACTCGGTACAGATGTTGATCTTAAAGTGTCGTAGTAGCCTGCAAAGATATTAATCATATCATGTCAATTAATTGCGTATTTGCATATTTAATGAATTTTCCAAAATTAGGCTGATACGTCAAGAAATACTTCTTCAGATTTGTTGAAACTTGGTATAGATGTTGAGCTCATCTCCCTTTAACTGTGTATTAGTACATTTATCAGGATCATGTTAATTAATTGCTTATTTGCATATTTAATGACTTTTCCTTATTAGTGTTATACGTCCAGAAATCCTGCATCAAATTCTATGAAAACATCGTACAGATATTGATCTTCCAGTAGTGTAAAACTGAATAGTGACATACTGTTGATGAATTATTTATTGACTTATTTAATGACCTTTTGTGATGAGAATGGCACCCCCGATTTGCTGAATAGGGAAACAATGTTTGTAATGAGAGATCTATATTCTGAATGACTGACACTTGATGACGTACACTTGATGACACTTGATAACACTTGTTACAAATGTTGATCATGCAAAGATTTACCGGTCAAGAAAGGCATTTTAATTTTAGCAGTATCAATAGCTAATTATAGGAAGTCTCTTCTTTACTGAACATGAGGACATTTTTGGTTCACATCTGGTGTTCTGACTATTTTATGTCAAGAGCCATTACTGAGAGATACCTAGACCAGTTTCTTGCATATAATTTGAATTTATTTTGACATTTAAAAAGCCATGGCATGGTAAACCTTATTCTTTCAAACTTGGTTAAAGAACATAGCCCTATGCCACTACTTGTTTACAATCCAATCCAATAAGGGCATCAGTCACAGACAGGGCTTTGGTACCCGCATTTCTTGTTTCATGCACATCATATCGACTTCAATGTTTAGTCACCTCAAGTGACAAATTCCCAATTACAAGGGGGGACTATGTCATTGTCAATGATTTGTTTCAGTATATTTTGATAAATATCAACTGTCAGCATTGACATATTAACGTGCCCTCCTCTTGTTACGTAAATCTTCGACAAAAAAATTACAGAAACACATAATATACGTATAGCAGTTGCTTAAAATAGTGCAACCTTTCGTACGTTTATTTTCCACTTTAATCGGCCGTTTAATGTCAAATTCACTTTTCTAAACAAAATGTCATGACAGCGTGCATCATATATGTGAAAATGTTTCTAGTGAGAGCATGTCTTCAGTTAGCGGTAGTCCGATTATGAAGAGCATTATCAATGAGAAAGCAGTTTCCTATCAAAAAAGTGCATCTCAACCTCAATTTTGACGTGCAATATAAATTTAAAGAATACACTCGGCTGTGCATTGTTACTTTGTCTAAAATATCCTGTTGCTCTTTATAGAAAAGGTGTACGAAACGTCTTGTGATAAACTGCTGTTACAAGGCAAGAATTATGTAGCACTATATTCATATTATTTACTCTTATGTATCGATATATTTATATTCATTTACTCTTATGTATCGAATGATTACGGAATCTTATTAGTCATTGTTATAGGTCAATCACCTTACACTTTAACGGGCTTTAGAATTAACAGAGTTCAAGGAGTATCAGTACTAGTGATTCAGCAAAACTTTTATCTTGGTGGAGATATCTTGCTTTAAATAGAAAGTATATCCTAAGGAACAATCAAGGACTGTTACAAAACCGGCTTTAATTAAATGCGAACCAATCACTCAATGTAAATTGGAGACTGTAACATTGTATGGAAATATATTTCAATCTGTGCCCAATGGACAACCATTTTAGTAAATCAGATTGTAATTTTGCTCATTTAAGGAAGAATTTTATGAGAAAGAGCAGACCACGATCCTGCTGGGTACGTTACTGTAGAGTAAAATCAAGCCAATAACCCTCCTCATACCAGTCTAAGTCCTTGTGAGCCTTTGCTTTGTGATCGTCCAGTACCTCATCGCACCAATTCCCCCAGGTAGACGATATGTCAGTATCATATGGTGGAGACATCCGATGGGTAACAACCAAGCTCATAGAGGTATATGACAACAAGGAGTGGACAAAGATATCATAGAATGGAGAACGTACAAACATCAGCAGCAGAAGCACCGGAACTCACTGCATGGCAAAGGGGCATCAACACCCAGCTCAATGCCATTAGAGAGTCGAGTGATGATAGTTCCTTTGGCATAGGACCAAGAATTTTCCGAGGGGAGGAAAAGGAGAATGCTCAGAGATGGTGGCAACGGTACTCTGACTTTGTACAGTTCCGTGGTTGGCCTGAGGAGAAGCAACTCCGTGGCGTTGGGTTATACACTCGTGGCGTTGGGTATCTGCTGCGGGGGCTGAAATATGGTATAGGAGCCAACCTGATGAGACCAAGGCCAATATGGAGACCTTAGGCGAAGCCTTCTAGGATAGATTTGGTAAGTGCGGCCCTTTGTGGCTTTATGACCAAATGCTATTCCAACTTAAGCAGCAGCCAAACCTGACCGTTGAGCAGTATGCTGCACGACTATAGGAGAAAGCTGAGAAGGCTCAGAAGACGGATAGAGGAATTTTATCATTTTTTATAAATGGTTTAAGGCCTCGAATCCAAACTTTTGTTGCCAGAAAAGCCCCGGGCGATTTTGCAACCACTTATTTGCACGCAAAAACGGCAGAAGTGGTGAATAATCTTCCTAAGAAGCTGAAGATGTGTGATCCGACCAGGAAATCATAGCGCACCAAAAGGACATCGAGAGAGACTTGGCTGAGTGAAAGTTCAAGGCCCAGGATCAAGAAAACAGCGATCAGAGATGGAGAAGCCGAGCCCAAGGACGTCCGATGAACACCACCTATCTGAGCCTAGATGTTAGGAATGCACAGGTACAGTGCAATCGTTGGTATTGAACAGGACATAGTGCCCCAAACTGTCCACCTAACCGCCCCGAGAATAACATATTATAACTGCGGGGAACATGGGCACATTGCCCGCCCATGCCCTAAAAATAGGGTTATTTAAACGAATAACGCCCGATCGGGGATTTAAAGCAGCAAAGTCGACCGATTCAAGGGCAGGTTTCGATATTGATAAGGCCGAAAGTTTAGTTACTAATGATTTAGAGGGTGAATTTTCTCATGAGAATGGGTCCACGATTTTTCAAGGAAATTTAACTTCTGTATCTATATCAAATACAGTTGTTAAGTCTTTAGTTGACACTAGGGCTCATGTTACTGTTGCACCAATGAGATTGTTAGATATCATTCCCTCATTACATAATTATCCAATTTACAAATCTCGACATAGTCATGTACAAACAGCAGATAAAAACAGAATTAATGCAATCGGGTTTATCAAAGTACCAGCTATTGTGGGCAATAAGCGAGTGCTTTAGTTTATTAATTTGGTTGAAAAATTACATCATGATTGGATTTTTGGATTAGATTTCATGAAACTTTATGGTTGCAGTGATTGATTTTAATTCAAGATATAGCAAATTGCAATTCAATGTACCCCTTCGTACAAGCAGTGAAGTTGTTATCCCTTCTAAATGCGAAACGGTGATTTCATTGAAAACTCCCTACCATTACTCTGATGGCATTTTAGACCATTTAACAACAACAAAAACAAGGTTAGCTCCTGGCATTTTGGCAGCCAAGGGCTTGGCATATTCCAGCACAAAGCAGATTCCTTTGAAAGTTGTTAACACTTTAGACACCGATGTCAAATTAGAAAGAATACCGTCGCTGCTATGTTTTCTCCATTACCTAAGGAAGTAAAAATACCCCCTTGGATGCCCATATTGTTAGGAATTTTTCAAGTGTTTCCAATAAGACTGATTATGAATGCAATCACCTGTTAAGTCAATTGAAATTGGAGGAGTTAGATATCGCTAAACAACAAAGGGAACGATTACAAAATGTACTGTTGCGTAATTCAGATGCATTTGTTGATTCTACTGGCCAATTGGGTCATTGTGATATCATTAAACATCAGATTAAGTTGAAAGAGGGTACCGTACTGTTTAGACACTAGCCTTACCGAGTTACTTCGGAAAAGAGAGTAGAACTTGAGCGTCAAGTTGGTCAGTTATTATAACAAGGTCTTACCGACCCTTATAACTCTCCTTTTGCGAGCTCGGTCATTTTGGTCCCAAAGCCAGACAATGCATGGCGTTTTTGTACAAACTTCCAGACCTTGAATGATTTCACAGTTCCTGATTCATTCCCCTTGCCAAGAAACTGATGAGTCCTTAGAAATGTTTGGGAAAAAACAACGTCAGTATTTTTCTATATTAGATTTACAATCATGGTTTTTTCAATTAGATTTGGATGAAGAAGTAGGCCAAAAACCGATTTTGTTACACATCAGGGGTATATCAATATAGACGACTTGCCCAGGGGTTGCAAAATAGCCAAAGTTGTTTTCAACGTACCATGCAGCACGTATTACGTAATGTTATGTTGAAATATGTTCTATGTTACATTGATGACATCTTTATATTTAGCAACACTTTTGAATCACACATCCAACACATAGACGATGTCCTGTTCAGGTTACGGCAGGCTGGGTTGAAGTTAAAGCCAGGGAATTTTTGCGCAAGCGTGTAAAATATCTGGGGCACATAATTAATAGGGAGGGAATCTCTATTGACCCGAGTAAAGTAGAAGCTGTTAAAAATTATAGCCGTCCTCACACTGTAAACCCAACTTAAATAGTTTTTGGGACTGGCTAATTATTACCATAATTTCATAATGAACTTCTCAATCATTGCTAGGCCCCTACACAAATTATTGACAAAGGAAGTTAATTTCGAGAGGAATCACCAATGTATCGAGGCTTTTGAGGAATTGAAAAGGGTCCTATGCGAGGCGCCTATTTTTGGGTATCCTAATTTGACAGATGACTCTGTGATATATACTGATAGTTCCACCGCATGCTTTGGGTTTGTCATGCCGGAAAATGCCAAGAGAGTTTGACCGGTTAAGAAGGGGGTTGACTACGCAGTTTCTGCGTAGTGAAGCTTCATTACGTATTCATGGTGACCCTGGCCAGCTGTCAATAACTTTGGGGGCTTTTCTCTTTTGGCCTGCTTTGCATATGCGTCGTTGGACACGACCTGCCAATCACCCAGGTAGTCAATTAAACTATTAATTGACTGTTTACCGACCCATTTAACACTATCCAGCATTATCAGTCATATTTTAATCGCGTGGCCCGGGTGGGCACAACGTAGGAACGCGTGTATTTCTATGTGTACATTTCACTTGTGGTGTTGTTTGTATCATCGTGCGTTTGAAGTCCTTGTTTCACCTACAGTATTACCTTCAAGGTGACGGGCTTACTATTAATGTTCAGTATCATTGCACCGAGTTCTGCCCACGGTGAAAACCACCTGTTTTGCCTACTAATTACTGCCCGTCGCTGCCCGTCCTGAATGTAGCCTGTCATAGCTACAGTAATCAGTCAATATATAATACCCCGCGCCTTATACTTTCTATATACACTTGTAAAATCATAGTCCGAGCCGTAAAATTGTTGACTTTCGATCCGATATACAGGTTGATCGTTGAATCGCACCGGCGCATCCATGTTTACTTGCCCAATAAGCTTACTACTCTGCAAAGGGTGGGTAGATGGAATTCCAGGGCCAAAATGAACACCGGGGCGAAACTTTTTGTGAATCCATGTGAAACATAAATCATTTATCTGTTTTGATATATACTCCTTAATTGTAAGTTTGATCAAAACCGAGACCACATTCAAGGGCTATGCAGACTGTCCATGTACGCACACACAGGCAACCAACGGTGAATATCAGCGTCAGCGGCATAACTATCGGGTCGTAAATCGATTGGCGGTTTGGGGCCCTGGACTATGATTTTATAAGTTTATATCACAAACAAATGTTGTGGAATATTAAGATATCGACCTATTACTGTATTGGAAAGGCCAATTTCGTGACGGGCATTGCTAGAAGAATGACGGGCGGGACGGCAGTAATTAGTAGGACCGTTTCTTTGAATACTGTTCGATATTAAATGACGGTCAAACTTTTGGATGGTGCGCGACGGCGGCGGCACTGATACAAACTGTTTTGACAAGTATATAATTCAGGTTTTGTTCAGTGTTGTTACCATTTGTCCGTGGTGGAAAACATTGATGGAAAACCAGAGAAAACGGTCCCGCTCCGAAAACAGCCCCGAGACGGGGACGGCCACACTTGTGGTGTTGTTTGTACCATTGTGCGTTGAAGCCCTCGTGTTATCTACAGTATTGCCTTCAAGGTGACAGGCTTACTATAAAAGTTCAGTGATCATGGCACTGAGTGTGTTACATTTCATGATGTAAATCACGCAATGTTTTTTTTTTTACATATATCGCAAGGATTAGTTTTCGCTTTCTTTTGCCTTCGCGAAGTTTGCGAAGATTCTCGCTCTGAAAAAATTTCTGGCCACAGTATCATTGAACCCACTCATTTTTTTCTGGGTGACCTGTGACCAAATGTACGTAAAAGTGAAGTCGATCATGCGGGGAAATAAAGGAGTATTAAAAGCAAAGTTCTATTCGTCTATGTCCGTTCATTGTCAAAAGTCAAGGCAAAATGGTGATCCTGAATGATTTCATGACCATTGGCGATAGAACTTTAATTTACTCTGCAGTGCGCCTGTTCGATACACAAACATTACAACACTTTTGTCAGGGTAGGTATTAAATTTGGTCTGGCCAAGAAAAAAAAGGCAAACAAGACCATAGTCCAAGTTTTTAGAAAAACTAACTGGGACACGAACGGGATTCGTGAATCAAATTTTGTTGAGCTTTACAAGCTGTCTGGTTCACGGCTTATTGTGCACAGGCCGCGTCTTTGCCCTTGCCATCATGTCATTGAACTTGTAAATGGACGCATCAATTTAAACGATTTCTTTTTATGAATGTTCTGTAAGTTCATAATCAAACACCGATCTTTGTCGGCACGCTCAACATGAGAAGAAAAACTGCCGAAGTGACGATCGGTTTCGGAGCACCCAATAAAATTTCCACAAGTTAACAAGTGTGCGTAACTTTCCATCATGTCTATGTTTATAAAAATAAAGTCATCTGGCACTTTGAAATTTCTGTAGGCTCATATCGAAGTCGGGCGATTCCATGGCTCTTTGGGGCAATTAAGTGTACGTCGAGCTTAAGGAATGTGGTTACATTCGCGATGTTTTATTCGAAATCATTTATTCTAGGGCAAATGCACACAATTTATGCCGTTGGAAATACTGGCCGCTCATAAACAAGACAATAAACTCAATATGTGTGCATCTTTACTTTTATTGTCAAAGTGCCAACGACACCTACAAAATACAGAATAGTTCAGTCCAGGTATTTGCAACTCTGCCATCAGACTGGTCAACCGAAAATCAACCATAGGTGTCTTTTGGCACGCGTATACGCCAGACACCTAGGCGACGGTAATCCGCACCACTTATCACTATCTTGAAGGTACTCCTCCCCCTATACCACTGGCTATCCCGCCCTCAAGGCAATACGTCATTCGACCAAGCATTGTTATTGTAATTTCCTGCATAAAATTAACAGCGAGGTCAACCGGTCAAACTCTCTTGGCATTTTCTCTCATGGTTAGCCCAGCGGCAAGATGGATTGGAAGGAGTGATATAGAGTGATATGTATGGGGGACGAAGTTTGAATAGTCATGAAGGAATTATTCTCTTACTGAGCTTGAGGCGCTTGCTATGATACATGCAATTAGGTATTGTGACCCATACAGTGGCTAGGATACTGTTTGATGAGGTTATAGCCACTTATGGCAGTCCAAGGGTTTTGTTGAATGACAAAAGTTACAACTTCCTTTCTCAAGTCGTGAGAGAGACATGTCGTTATTTCAACATCGAGCGAAAACACTCTAGCCGACATAAGGATTGGAATCGCTATTTGAGTTCTGTTTTGTTTGCGTGTTGAGTTAGTCCCCAGAAATCAACAGGACTGTCCCCATTTTTCATGTTGTACGGCCAGGAGGCCACTTTGCCCATGGATGTCGAACTCCAGCCCGTTGAGGGAAGAACTAGATCTATCGACACTCATTTGAACCTTGCTGTCAAACGGAGTGTTGCATATAAATTAGCTAAAGAAAATATGGAAAAGTATCAACAAGACATGAAGAAACGCCATGATCGCAATATTAAGAGGTCTCAGGAATTTAAGATAGGTGATACGGTTTATCTCTATAAACCATCCCTAAAGCCAGGTGTCAATAAGAAATTTGTTCACAAGTGGACGGGACCTTATGTCATATAAGATGAAGTAGGCCCTGTCAATTACAAATTACGTCATTGGAACAGTGACAGAAGTTACAGAAAATAATACACGCCAATAGATTAAAGAAGGCTTATTGTGTCCGTCAGAATTTAACTCATCCGACGGATCTTGCGCCAAAGTTCACACCTCATTGGAGTCAGATGATGAAAGAGCAATCCCATAATTCCGGAGCGAACTCACGCTCTGACCTTAATCGAGCCGTAAATTATGGTAGCCATGCAAGCATATCAGATGCTTCTTTCCCTGATCAAGACGCCAAGGGAAATTCGCAAAGTGACGAACCCTCAGAACCATATTATGAAGTTGAGCGAGTTATGAAGGGTTGTTATAGAAATGGTAGATAACAATATTTAGTTAAGTGGAAAGGGTATACGCATAGATCTAATAAATGGGAAGATGCCGAAAATTTAAATGATGAAATGCGTGAACAATTGGAAAGGAATTCTGTCAAAATTACTGGCAAGGACATTATAGCTGCTTTTAATGTTAACTTCTTTTGCACTGATGATTATGCAGCATTGTAGTCGCGTTGATGATCGGAATGGCTGATTGGTATGAATGAAGGGCCCATGTATGGTTGAGATTGTATGAATGGCGTGACTAAACCTGCTAATCTGATTGTGTAAACGATTACCTAAGTCAAAAACGTGGTTGCTTGACTCCGCCTTCTGAGCTGTCCATCATTCTACACGTCTTCCTCTCTTTTGTTTTATTTAGGGAACCCTAGTCAGAATTATATCGGTTGTGCTACTTTTTTGCTTACCTGGTGTAAATGGACAAGTTAATCCTGATATGGTCATTCGACAGAATTCTGGGGTGATTTTAGAAACCAATCGCTCTGGTAGAAGTAGCTTACTCTCAGTGACATGTTACCTTCTCTATTCCTCGACTATCCTTTAATGGTTTAGATGAAATGATTACTCAAATCCTTGACTCATATTATTGCGCTCATTCTCATAATATGACAGAACCCCATGGCCGGTGAGTGCAAGCGCGCCGTACTAGCGGTATTTGCACGAGTGCTGCAGTGTATTCTGCGGCAGTCGTTTCACTTGCTTCGCTCGTGAAAGGACCGCCGAATACACCACAGCACTCGTGCAAATACCGCTAGTACGGCACACTTGCACTCACAGGCCATGGGGTTCTGTTATTATTACATATGTTCTGTCTTTTATTTGCATCATTTATCGAGAGTATCGACGATTAGTCAAGCGTACTACTTGTCTGTCAAAGCTTCAGGGCGACCCTGCGGAGTTATATAACATTGACATCACTGTAATGAGGCATTGAATCAGCTTAAACTTTTAATTGGTCAACGCCACCACACCCTCTATTTTGATTGGCTAAACTATTGTGCACTTGTTTATAAAGGATGATGTAAGAGGAACGTCGAAGGGCTCGAACTTTGAAGTCTGCTTGCGATCGCTCACACGTACACATACGTAGCAACATGCCATAGATAGTCAAACGAAGAGAACTTTGAACATAGAAGCGAATGCTTTTGATTTTTTACATGTTGAGCTCGAAATTCTTCTAAATGATCGATACAAATAACAGTTTGAAGATTTTTACGGGAAATTTAAGAGTAAGATATGGCCAATGTAACTTGTCGAACGATCAAATGTCAGTATTTACTGTGGCACACAAGCGCTCACTGTTATTAGTAGCATTTAGCAGGACACACAAGCACAGAATAAACTGCATGCAAAAGTGACATTCTATTGTAAACTGGGAATATCCGCGCGGTGAGAAAACTACAGGCAAAAACGACTCTGAAAATGTTACTATTTAATTGGCTCCGCTGCGCCCGCAGTTACCACAGGCGACCCATAAAGTATTACTGATTTTTCACACTGTTTTCTCTATCATTTTCTCTCCTTTCTTCATGCTCTGACTGATCGGAGTTAAAATAATATAAATAAATGGTTATATAACCTAACCTAGCCCCTGTGACTCTTTATTTATTTTACACTCCATTACAACGACGTATATCTCTCATACACACATGCTGTAATTAATTAGTCAACACAACTAATCATGCTAATCCGTGGACTTATCAGAGGTTGGTCAACATCGGAAAGATAGTGATGTTAATGAAAATGGGGAAGGTATGAAGATCTTTGGAAACATGTCCCGAGGACGTCCGTAAACCTAGTGGACGCTTATATATTCATGATATGTGCAAACAAACACTGCTCATTATTTAAAAATAAACGGGAAGTTAGATCGAAAGGAACGCTGGAAACGCGCATGCTTTTCGTTGCCAAGCGCCAAATTCTGACATAACTAAGCAGACATGGTCCTGCTCCATGTAACAAATGCCACCCAGAAAGTATCGGCCGGCCAAGCAGAAAAAGATTGCCGGAGTGGCCGTTTCATGAGTTTTTCAACAAAATTAATATAGATGTATGTTTCACGTCGTCGTTTTCTGGGAGTGTATAAACCAAGTATAATTTACAAACCGCATCGTGATTCAAGGCACAATGGTGACACATTAACAGGAGCACACACTGGAGAATTTTGGCCAGCACTGTGAACTTTTTGAACCAGTCACCTTCATTTCTCTGCACTCGCTATTAGCTCCATGTCTATCGGTAACATATTGTTATTTTCGTCTCAAAGTACGTACCAGCAACAGGCCTTTGACGTCAAAGTCGGTTGTTTTCTGGCATACAGTAGCAACCAAGCTCATGACTAGAATGACTGTACGGCGTCAAAGAGTTAATCTCGCCCGTTACTTTTTTCGCCTAATAAAAGAGAGTTGGTCGCTACATGGAGCTAGTTTCTAGCTCCATGGTCGCTACTAGTCTAAGGAATTCATCGATTTTCGCCTTATGCTGTTAGTGCACAAAATTCCCGAAAGAAGCAGCGCACGGGCTATAAAACTTCGTTTGTACTGTTACGCTAGCTTTTGGTCCATAGCTGTGGTGTTTTCGGACGGGACTTCTGCCTTTTACGGCTGGTTTTGACTTTAACGTCACCACCACAGCCATGGGAATGTCCATGTTCTGCCCGACAGCACGCTTGTCGCAACTTTGTTTGTCGATATTTCGAAAATTTTCCACCCAAAGTGCCAACACTCATCGAAAGCATGGTTATTAGGGGCCTACCACTACCAGAAATCCGCTCAAAAAATCATAAAAACTATCGTCGTTTTTTTCAGCTTTTTCCGAAATGACTACTTGCAGACCGTTCTTTTTTCTGGCGTACAAGCGATTGACGAGGCTCAGTGCAGCCCTCACTAAAGTCACCTGAGCGGTGACTCCCAACTTCGAAACACAAACTGACATCACTGATGATGTCGGCCACTACGTTAAGAAGCCTGTGAGAATTTTTACCAGCACTGTGAATTTTTTAATGTGACCAGTCACCGTCATTTCTATTCACTCGCTATTATCTCCGTGTCTGCCGGTAACATATCTTTATGGAGAAGTTTAGTTACACGTAATTACGTTCCATCATCAGCTGATCAGTGATAACCATACGTCGCGTACGTGTAGAACAGACGTTCGGAACGGCAAACAACACCTCTACACATACAAAATGTAGTCATAATTACGTGTAGTATTTTTTAGATATTCTTGATGATTTCCGCGAATTTAGACAGGAAACCTTGTAAACTATCATTGCAAACATCTTTGATATCATAATATTTCGTAGAGTTTGCACCAGCGCAAGAAGTACTTGCTATATGATTTCCTTACATGAACGAAATGTTGTTGTCTCATTCCACTTGTTATCTGACGCCGCCCCAAAGAGTTCTCCAAACCACATAAATAACTGTATCAAAGAAAATCGGCCGATTTAATTCGAGGATACAACAAGCTAGAATATTCCTCATATAAAAATTAATGTTTCTTAAAACTTAAACGAATTTCCATGTTTGTGAGAAAAATACAGCAACATTATCGAGAACGCACAGCTAAACTGAAAGGCAGACCACCGTTCCTCCACCCACGGACGGTGGGCAGACAAACCTTAGCAACACCACCCGATTGAGAGAAAATTTATATGCAAAAATGTTAATTCCTTTTACCAATATTACCATACACCAGCTGTATAGGGTTATCATGTTTCCAGTGCAACTCCCTGATTCCCCACTCCATCAACAGAATAATTCCTTTCCTAGGGGTTATACTCAAATTACGGGACTGTCCTCCTACTTTGGTGTAGCGACAGATCTGTCCACGTATTTCGAACTCGATATGGACCAATACTCTCGTTATCAGGGAGATCGGATTAAACGATGCCCAACTCCATTTAAAATCTACAAAGATACATACAAAAAGTGTATTTGGCACCTCTATCAAAACAATGTCAACGGAATCAATGACCTTTGCACAACTAATCTCGTACTCCATCCCAGCTCGGTATCTCAAGTTGTTCAATTGCCACAGTCACAAGCGCTGATTGAAGGTTCAACCATACATTGGGCCTTATACTGTTGTAATCAAACTGTTATATCAATCCCCCATTGCAATTCTGCTTGGTACAAATTCAACTCTAAGCCGACATTCATCCACTGAGACTAAAGTAGGCGCTATAAATCCCTTGGCCCTGATAGATGAAAACCCAGATGCAGTGGTTGTATATGAAAGTTGGAACATGAAACCCCGAAGTCAAAAGGGGGTATTAGTAAAATGGACCGGTAAGGACGGTCCTCAAAGAACCAGAAAAGAGAAAAGGAAAAAAAGCGCTTAGTGAAAATCGAAGAAGCAAGTAAATCCTCGTCCCTTGAGTTTGTAAAGGTGGCCATTTAGCAGTACGGTACGCCTCCTTAACTTAACAAATCTGAATTGATGTATGCTCTGGTGGTGGTATTGTTACATAAATTTGGTATTATGCTGACGTCACATTTATCACTGTAGGAAGTTGAATTTGTATGTTATTCGTATTTACTCGAAGTACTATGTAACCTGTGTTTGATATTCAACGATATGTCTTGTAATATTTTTCCGTCTTTTTCTCTTTCCTTTTTTTACAAACTATGCTATGTATATTTTTCTTAATTTTCGAATTTTAATAAGTAAGCACCAAAAAGTGTTTACCCGCGGGGTGGAACTAAAATACTCCCATGGTAGTTGCTACTTTTCTTTGATTCTAATAATTTTTCGGTTCTGTAATTTCATTTTTGGACCAATGCAGGAAGCATTGCTTTAAAGGAGGGAAGTGTTACAAGGCAAGAATTATTGTTACGTGCAGAGAAAACGAACAAAAGGGTGAACTCAGCAGTTTCCATTTAAACAAAATTTATTACGAAAATAAAACTAATTGCTAAGTCAGGGATAGAGTACAAGCTTTAAAAATATACAGACTACCTATCTCAGCTGGGACGGCAGAGCTCAGAGTTGTAACAGTCTGTCGGATTAATGAACAGTCCTTTGGCTTGCAGGCTTGAAGTTGCACAAAGTCCACAGTATAAATCCAGCGTTGGCAGTGAAGGTCTTGAAAAGTCTTGAGAATGACTACTGCTGGAGTTTCCAAACACTTGTAGTAACACACAAGAGACACGATCCCAAAAGTCTGACTGGAAGCTGTGCACGTCCCTATTTATACCCATGTGCTTACATAAGGGCATATAAGAACAATCTAGAACTTTTATTGACATGCTAATTACTGTTCTAAAATTATCTCTCTTACACAGCTAACTAAATTTCCAGAACATTCCAAACATGACTAATTGAATTCAAGGTTTTGAGGTCATTAAGGGCAGTGACCTTGAGAATGTTCTAGACTAATTGAACTCAGGTCATGATGAGTGTAGGGGAAATGACCTACATAACACACCCCCTCTTCAAAAAAGAATTTTTTTCAAAGAAAAATCTTTCTTTTACAAATGTAATCTTAAAAGTGTGAACGACAATAAACTCTAAATACGAGAGAGACAGTCTGCAATTAAATTGTCTCTGCCTTTGATATGTCTAATGTCAAGATTAAACTCCTGTAACATTAAACTCCATCTTAGCAATCTCTGATTTTTGCCTTTAAATTTCTGCAGAAAAACAAGAGGGTTGTGATCAATATAAACCACTATTGGCTGATTTAAAGAAGTAACATAAACTTCAAAATGCTGTAAAGCTAATATCAAAGATAAACACTTTTTTTCAATTGTACAGTAGGTTCTCTGGTATTTGTTAAATTTGCGTGAAAAATAGCAAACAGGATGATCTATACCATGACTATCCTCTTGCAATAAAACAGCACCAGCAGTCGTATCACTAGCATCTATAGCTTATTTGAATGGCAAAGTGAAATCTGGTGCAGACAACACTGGAGCACTTTGCAGTATGGCTTTAAGTGTATCAAATGCCTGTTGGCATTGCTCTGACCAAACAAACTTTACTTTCTTTTCAAGTAAGTTAGTCAAAGCTCAGTAATTGTGGAGAAATTTGGACAGAATTTTCTGTAGTAACCAGCCATACCAAGAGAGCGCATCAGTTGTTGTTTGCAGTTTGGTATGGGGAAACTTGAAATGACACTGGTTTGGCATCAACAGGTTTTACCTCACCCTGTCCTACAGTATGTCCGAGGTAAGTCACCCTTGCCCAACCAAACTCAGATTTGGCAACGTTGACAGTCAATATTGCTTTGCTCAGTCTCTCAAAGAACTTCCGCATGAGCTTGATGTGTTCCTCCCAGGTGTCACTATACAGGACGACGTCGTCAACATAAGCTGCACATCCGTCTAGCCCGGATATGACGTCGTTGATCATCCGTTGGAACGTTGCCGGAGAGTTCTTCATTCCGAATGGCATCACCTTGTACTGTTAACAATCCATCTGGCGTAACAAAGGCAGATATTTCACGAGCACTTGCCCTAATCCCTTCAGTAGGTCAAATTTCGTCACATACTTGGCTTTTCCCACTCGGTCGATGCAGTCATCAATCCTCGGGATTGGGAAAGTGTCTGTCTTTGTTAAAGTGTGACTTTCCTATAATCCGTGCACATACGATAACTGTGATGTGATTTGGGAACAAGTATGCACAGCGAACTTTAGTTACTTTTACTGGGTTCAATAAAGTCATTGTCCAGCAGGTATTTGACTTCTTCCTGGAGATATTTCGCTTTTGTTGGATTCAGTCTCTATGGATGTTGTTTTAAAGGCTTACTGTCCCCAACATCAACGTCGTGATAGATGACGTTTGTCCTCATTGGAACATCTTGAAACAGGTGTTTATATTCGTGGAGCAGTTCTTTCACCTGTTGTTGTTGTTGTTCTGGCTGGAGAAGTGCCAACTTTGTAGACTCCAGCTTCTCCAGGATTTCTGAGTTCTGAAGCTTGACCGAGCCCAGCTTTGAATTTAGAGTATTATCACTCAAGTCAGTTTCAGTATCACTATCTTCATAATGGCCAGAACTGACTCTACTGACTGGCTGAGTTATAGTAGGATTATCCCTATCTAAATATGGCTTAAGCATATTTATGTGACACAGCTGTTTTTTTTTTGCCTGTCAGGTGTTATTATGATGTAATTTAAATCACTCAATTTCTTATCAATTAGGTATGGCCTAAAGTAACGAGCATGGAGTGGTTTGCCAGGAATTGGAAGTAGAACAAGAACTTTTGACCTGATTCAAACTTCCTTTTTGAGGTGCTTTTATCATATTTGATTTTCATTGACTGCTGAGATGACCCAAGATTTTCTCTGGCTAATTCACATGCTTTAGAGAGTTTTGAACGAAAATCTGAGACATATTGTAAAATATTCAGACAATCATCGTCGTCTGATAGGAATTTCTCTTTAACGAGCTGAAGTGGGCCACGGACTGTATGTCCAAATACAAGCTCAAATGGGCTAAAACCAAGAGACTCTTGAATTGACTCTCTAACAGCAAAGAGCAGAAAATGAATTCCTTCATCCCACTGCATGTCTGTGTCAAAACAGTAGGTCCTAATCATGTTTTTCAAAGTTTGATGAAATCGCTCAAGAGCACCCTGACTTTCTGGATGATAGGCGGATGACCTATACTGTTTAATGCCTAGCTGATCCATTACTTGTTGAAAAATACCAGACATAAAGTTGGAGCCTTGATCGGACTGGACACATTTAGGGAGGCCGAATAAAGTGAAAAATTTGACTAAAGCTCTCACTATAGTCTTTCTCTTTATGTTTCTCAGTGGTATGGCTTCTGGAGAACCGAGTTGATGTACACATAATTGTCAACATGTACTCATTTCCTGATCTTGTTTTTGGTAGGGGCCCAACACAGTCTATTAGTATCTTACTAAATGGTTCTCGAAATGCAGAAATTGGCTGTAAAGGAGCCTTTGGAATGGTCTGATTTGGCTTTCCTACCATTTGACATGTGTGACAAGTTTTACAGAAATGTGCTACATCCTCATTATATGCTATTACATTTGTACGTATTCAGAAACCATAAAGCATTTGAAATACCTACAATATCAATAGATGTTTATAATTATTACAAAATGCGTTAACTAATGTTACAAAACTCGTTTTATTATGAAACGCTGATACCCTTATTACAAATCACGTAAACAATATTTTATTACAAAATGCTGATACCCTTATTAAAAAATGCGTAGACCGTTTTATTACAAAATGCTGATACCCTTATCACATTTTGCGTAAGTTGTTACAAAATGCGTCATATTACAAAACGCCGCAGTACACTCTCTAATGCTGTCACTGATGTCAAGGGATAGTTGGTCACTTCTGAAAAGCCTAGTAATATTGACTCGAGGCTGCCGATCATCTACTTGCCTAGGCTGACTAGCTTCATTCACATTTGCGATTTGAAACACATTAAGGTAGATTGCGCCTCGGAGAAAGATATTCGAACTCTTAAACTTTTACAATTCCTTTCTAATCTACAACTTGTTGTAGGATTTGGGATGGTTTGATTGATTATCTCCATTTGTGGCCTTGTTATTGGGTAATAACTGCAAAATGTGCACTTGTCCCTCTTTTCAAAACAACCTTTCTTCAAATATTCCAGGAAAAACTCCACTACATGAAAGTGGTTTTCTATGACGGAAACACCTTCATCAAGTATTCTGACAATTGAACTGCAACCCTGCATTGAAAACGTGTTCGTTTGGCATAATCTTGCTTATAGTAAGAGTTACTGAAGAAATACTGGAGTTCCTCCGTCCGTGAAACATGTGCTGTGATAAATTCATGTCAAGCAGAATTCAATGCAAAATTCATCGGCAACTATCCATGCATTTCTTTGCATTCTGCCCTTCTCTTGGTTTCATATTAACAACAACACTCATATGTGCTATATCCTCCTCACTCATACCTTTAAGTCTATTTTTCTTTTCTCGGTTGATAGTACTTCCATCCACTACAATGACTTCTGATTTGTTATCTGACAAGTCATAACATGACTTTGAAATACATGTACAGTAAAGCAAGCCTGTCTGTCTTTACATTTAGAGATTCTGATTGTCTTACGCATTCAGCACAAACAATATTTGGTGAGTGGTGTGTCCACCTGTTTTAGGGGAAGGGATGTGGAATAAACGACTTTGGCTGTGATGTCTTCGCAAGGTGATCTTAGAAAATCCAAAGAATTATATGAACACATGTAGAATAGGGATTTAGTCGACAACACGTTTCCATGGTGTGTATTTGTCATTTCCTCGTCTGATATATTGAGCACGAGTAAGCTTGCTTCATATGATTTTAAAATATATACTAGTGGTACCTATTTCTTGCAGATAACAATCTCTTCACAAAGCAATAACTGATTAAAGTATAAGAAACAGAAAAATATTCAATCTGTAAAACGGCCCTTAAGTGGGTTTGCATGCGGTTCACTTACTAATCTAAGTAAAATTGTGATCAGTGAAACGTATGACCTTATACCTAATATTATCAAATACCTTTCCTAAACATAGTGTTTGCCTAATCATAGGAATGCCCCTTTTTAGTGCCTGGACACACACGATTGATTGATTATAAACTGAGAGAGGGATATACCTTCTCTAGGCCCATAGCAAGGGCGAACCAAATGTGGCAAATGAGTATGATTTAGTTGTTTTCATTACCTGTACAAGGACATTATCTTCGACTGTTTTTGACATTGGACCTCTAGATAGTTTTCGATACTTTTGAATGGCTTCATTGACGACACATGTGACTTCATCAAAGGTATGTAGCTGTTCGACTTCTATCGCATGCATCGGTATCAAAACACTGCTTGCCAGCTCCTCACACAAGCTTTTTGATACATTTCTATTTTCCTCTAAGTAATTCAACAGGAGACCCCGCTTAACATGTTCAGATCCATGGTCTTCATATTCTGCGACAGATCTCTACAAGTACAATGAAAGAGTAATAAGTAAGAAGAATATAAGAGTAAGAAGAATGACTTTGGAAAATATGAACGTTCCACGGCTAATATCCATGGTCATGAGCACAATTTAAATAATCCATTGGTTCTTCCCGTAAAGGTTTTTTGAAAACTCTGCCATGCCTACTGTATGTATGTTCACAGGGGAATATGGTCACCGAATGTCTTTAAAAGTTTTCCCCTAACAGAAACAGAACAGGTTGACCTGTCACTTCTCTGTCAATCCTACTGTTCTCATTGTTTATCTCGTCAGTATATCTATCGCATGGTTTTGGCACCCTTTGAAGCTAGTTGGTAAAGAGTGGCTGTTCTGACCATCTTGATCACCCATTTAGGTAGGGTAAGTGATGTGGTAAGAAACATTGTCATCACAAGTCTCATCAACAGTTTAGCGAAACAGGAAAAATGACACATTAATCACCCCTTTAAGTAGGTTAAGTGATTTGGAAAGCAACATTGTAATGACAACACTATGGCCCAAAGGCGCCCTATTTTGGGCAATACACATTTCGCCACGCATACGTTGAGTACGTGTTCAGAGAGTAAAATCCACCTTCCGCGCCGTGTAGAAAATTTCGTCGGATTTCCTCGCTGCACAGCAAAATATTGATGAAAAGTTGCATACCCCATTTCCTTGACATTTTGCCCTTTCAATTATGTTAATTTGGCAAGAATATCATGGACAAATTGCTAAAATACCTAAGCGATAATAGTCATATGTAAAAGTACGTGAAAACACAGCCAACATAGAACCATACAGTTTTAGATAACATTCGTGAGATGTGTGAGCTCAAATATTGTAAAATATGACGGCAACATGAAAAAGTTAAACCAACGTTTTTTTCAGATGTATTTTTTTCATTTTACGACGCGGCCAATAACCTCGAGTTCCCATAGAAAACAATGGCGCCTAATGTACACACTGATTGCAAACTTCTGGCTGTTTCAAATTCCTCGATTTTGAAACAATGACGGTGAAAATTGGCGCTGTGATCCTGATTGATAAACAAAATTCATTTGGTTTTAGATTTTAGAATTTCTTGACGAAACTTGTTTTATTTGCATTGTATGTATTCCGATCACTGAAATTTACTCCTGCCCTCAATAAAATGGCGATCTGACAGTGTTTACATATACAGAAGAAGGGTCTTAAATGGACGCATTTTTATCACTAACCGTCTCGTAAGTTGTACAGACCAAATACCTGTCAAGTTGTTGTAATTTATACAAAATTTGTATTCGTAGTTGTACAGACCAAATACCTGTCAAGTTGTTGTAATTTATACAAAATTTGGGCGAATATGAACGATGGAAATTGCAGAAAATTGAAAATATATCACAGAACGGAGGCAAACCGGCACAGAGTCTCCTCTGTCATCGTGTAGTGAACGTTATCGATCGATATTCTTTTGTCTAAAATTGATACATTGTTGTCTTGCTCACTTGCAGGTCGTTTCCTGCTCACAATGGCGCCAAACTTGGTAAAAGTGCGCGAAAATATGCTGAAACGTAAAAGTATTACCAAAATTGAAAAACGTCTCGTCGATTTCATTTGAGTACAAGTCACCATCAGATGCGTTTATGGTATGGCTTGTACGTCAATATATATATATATGGGTAAATGTGGAAAATAATCATGAGATGACCTGATTACACGAACAGCACGCGAGCAGATGTCGATGATATACCATTGAAAAATAATTGATACAATGTTCACTGTCGTCAATAGCAACCGACTGAAGCACTCTTAGGTAGGAAATATGCTTCGCGGAATACCGCCCAAATAGGCATCCTTTTGGCCCATAGTGAAGTCTCATTACCAGTTTAGCGAAACACAGAAAAAAATGACACATTTCACGTTTCAGGATGTGCAAAGTTAGAGCCCTCCATTACTGTGCAGGTAAATAAATAGTTGCAGCTGAAGAAGGACTGTTAATATATCTTTTAGGGCTCGACCATTAGTCAGCAGGCTGTGTCCAATAAAATTGTGGATGAAAAGACTACATGTATACTAAAAGAAGGGCCCCGGCTACAACTCTTGTGTCTACACGCGCACTAGTCCTCTCTGTGTGGCAGGGCTATAAGAAGGCTACTGGGTAGTCACAGCCGAGCACTCTTGACTCACAACGGCCGTAGGGCTAACGGATGACAATCGTGTATCGGTTTATACCATGACAAAACTACTTCAAATAAATACTAGTAGTTACCTCTTCTGTTTTATTTTTTGTCACGCATAGGTCAGTCCAATGGAAGTACAAATGTTCTCTTCTACCTCCGTGGTTTTAAGTTTTCAATGTTTTATTAAGGTTATTTTTGTATTGTAGGGGAATTGTAAAACAAAAAAAATCCCTTGCTTCTTTCAGAATCGTATTAGTTTTTTCAAAGAGTAATCCTTTTTCACTCCCATGCGTGGGGGTTTCAACATGGTGTAATAGCTATTCTCAAGATTTCCAATCGATATAAGCGTGTGCAAAAAACAAGACAAGTTACACTGTGCAAAATGCTTGATATACAACAATATTACTAATATGCTGATTCTCTACATTTGTCAAATACGTTAGTATACGAGTACGTTTACTAATAAAATGCAAAACGACAGTGTTCACTTGGTGTGCAAAGATCTGCATTACGTATACTCATAATCTGCATAGATATACACTACGCATATCAACGTATCTGAATGTACCATATACAAAGATATACGTTTCATATGCAATTAATAGTGTGTTCCATATACGTCAATATATTTAAATATGGTAAGCGCATACCAAGCATTTTGTCCAGTGTTAACTCATATATTTCAATAGAAGTGGTAGGTATGGCTGATTTGCCTCAATCTGCCATACCCGAAACGTCTAAATATGTGTTGGGGACAATAGTCATGATTGAATCCAATTGATATCCCCATTGCAAGTGCGAAAGTACTCTCACTGATTATGGTATCAGAATGTTGTCATCTCGATTATACGGTTAGCTTTGCGTAAGTATGAGACCAAAAGGACCATGGTTACGTTAGTCCTATTTCAATGTATCCATATTATCTCACGGGCTTTGAGTTTTTTTCTTACATTGACCACTAAGCTACAAGATATCCCAAACTTTAAGATGACCTCTCATGTTCTACGTATATATGGAACTATAGAAGGTAGAGATTAAACTATAATATAGAGCACTTCGGGACTTGTTCTGCTTTAGGTTGAGGAGCGTGGACAGAAAATCAAGAGCTAATAATTAATTAAATGGGAAATTGTTTTCGTCTATATATAACTGTTGTATTTACCTTTCGTTTGTATTGAAACAATCATGTACTTTGACGGAGTGTGAACTTACAATGTACAACACAACGTAACCTATGAAAGGCATTAAAGTTGATACTCCCCCCAGCTAATCTCCAAAGCCTTAATGTTGATATTTAGGGTACCAAGACCACAGGACTTAGGCCCTATTGTGGTTCTTTCTCCTTCTTCGTTGTATTTTCTTTCAAAGTTTTGTAAATTTCTCCTTGATTTTTTATCTTGACAATGAAAATATTGTCATAGGGGAGACTTCAATTGTACTATTGTTCCTGACTTAGTTAGGTCATCTTATATTAAACCGCATTTGAAGTCTTTACAAGTCATTCTTTGCTTGCCCATCATTGTAAACTTCCTGATGCCTGGCATTTTTTCATAAGCAGTATCAAAATTTGACGTCGCAGAGAGTAGAGCAAAAATGTCGCATTGACACTTTCTTCATAACAAAAGGTGACTTCGACAATTAAACCTGTGTCTATTGATTCTCCTCCTGATTTATCTGATCACTCTCTTGTTTCTCTTGTTTCAACAATGAATCAATGTGTCAACAAGAATTCCGTTTGGTGTCTCAATACTAGTCTTCTGAAGACTGCGACGACGGCTTTCTTTCTACTAAGATTTCCTGTGACCTTGCTGCGCCGTCGGTTCTCTGCGAATGCCTGGTTTATATCAATAACCGGACGATCTGTTCTCTCGAGAACGATCCACGAAATATAGGCAAAGTGAGAGAATGCCTCAATATGTGGCCCTATGGCGTTCGTTATTTACATACGAAGAGAAATGCGTTTCATGAGTGTATTATATGAATTAATTGTGTTGAAGTACGAGTGAATTTTATTTATCATAGGCTGTGTTTGCTGTCTTTCTACCTTGTAAACAAGTGTCCGTTCGTGTGACCTCATAGTGTTTACACTTTATGCAACTTACTGCACATCTATTGTCCCGGACGTCAAAACATGCGTTTGTAAAGCTCACCTTTTTCTCTGCTTGTGTATTTAAGGTAGTGAGAAGCAACGATGCAACAAGAAATCTAGCTTAGACAGGAATACTACTAAACTAGTATTGTCGTTGGTGCCGTGAACACACCAATCGAAGACCAATGAACTGGTAATTTCGAGTTAATCGGTCCAAAGCCAGAGATGATAAACCCGCTGTCAGACAATGCTACAGAAGTCAAATGGTTTTTGAAAAAAATCGACGGGGATCTGATAAGAATCATTACCCAATGCACTAATCTTTATGCTAGACAGAGGGTTAAGGGCAAATGCAAGGGAACTTCAAAGATTGGCCTGTACACCGACGACAGTTGTCGAAATGATAGCATTCATTAGATGATGGTGCTATTCGAAATTTTGCTGGCAGCCTGAAATCCAGATGTATTGGTTGGACAATGTTTGCTTCGGTCACAATGTCATAAAGAGAACTTTTTTCCCATGATCTCTTCAAGTTACTGATGCAATATTTATACGACAACACACAGCCGTACTGTGCTCGTAAGACCGCCATGTATACAACCCAAAAGAAGAAATGAGAAACGGGATAGAATGTTTAAAGTTCAAAATGTCATTAATTGAGTGATATACCGATATGAGAACTGGCAATTGACGAAGGAGTTATCCCCTACCGGAGCCTAACAAAGAATGTTCTTTACAATCCAGCGAAACCGCATGATTATGGTATTAGAGTATGCACTCTCAGTGAGTCTGCCAGGGGTTTATGTTTTCAATGACGAAGTCCATCAACCTATTGCTGACAACGGTCATCACCCTCTTGATCCCGATGCTGCAGACGACCCCGAGTTTTCAGGGGAAATAGACCTGGGAAAGTTGTTTCCCGGCTGATTCGACCTTACTATGAGTCAGGACATCATGTCATTATGAAATCATATTGCACTTCTGCTCCATATTTTGACCATCTCTACGTGCATGATATTGCTACCAGGGAACCTGCAAGAATGTACACTTAGGTTACCGGTTAAGTAAAGAATGCCGAAAAACTATGATCCACAAGTCGTACCGCCTGATGCTGACGACGAAGAGCGATGGCCACTGGTAGTTTTCAGTATTTCAAGATGGCACAATGACAGTGTGTGCTTGGAAAGACACAAAACTGGCGAAATTTATTAGTACAGCAGTCATTGCACGTAGACCGAACAGGCAGCAACCGAGGCATCGATGTAAAGATAAACGAACCGGTGCTTTTGAACGAATCACTATAATATACCCGCATGTTGCAGTTATGGACAATCAGTGCTTCAGATGTGTGCACTTGACTAATCACTAATTGTAGGCTTACTACACGTCAGGTCGATCATTGCCACGGTGGCATAGAGCTTCATTTTGCCACAAGCTGAACAAGGCACTCATTGACACTCTCAACATCATGGCATCAGTTCATGGAGTCAGTGAGCGATGAAAAATGTGTCTGAATAACTAACGTTCGATTTCCCCGGACTGTCATCTCCCAAATGCATAATAGAAATAATTTTTACTATACAAATAGGTATTTGACATTTACATACGGCTCCCTTGGCTGTACCAACCTCAAATACATCAACACTGTAAAGATAACATATCACCTCAGGGTAGTTAAGACCATGACTGCTCAAACTGACAGCTGCCGACCGACAAACATGGAATACTGAGACGGGCCATAGAGTGAATCCGTCGCCTCAGCGTTAATGATAAAGATTAATTAAGGAACTCCGATAAGGTTTGCGTGATGAGAAGAATACGTTTTCTTCTATTTAGTCTTGATGAGATTCAGGAAAACAAGAGATTTAAGAATTAAGTCAACAGTACAGCGTTGAACGAGTTCATCACTTTAAATGTTCAAAACAAAGCTTATTTCGGAAATTCGTACTTTTGGAATCCTTGATTCATACACAGCCTTCTCTGGAAACAAAGATATCATCAGCAAAAAGACCTGTTGGTCAGTTTTAAGAAATTAACATCACACAGGTCTTCGAGCTAAAGATTTGGTCCATACACCTGAACCGTATATACTATTGCTGGACATTATTTTTGTATATTAGGCGAACAATTTGATAATAGCTTTTAATAAGAGACAGCATAGAGATGATCAGTTGGATAGAAAACCAAACGGGCGAACTCGTTACTCATTATGCGCAAAAGGCCGCTATTTTCTTCACCTTATCACGCGCGCCAACGCAACCTTTTCAACACATATGCTGCGTGAGCATACAGAGATCCACGTCAGTCTTCCGTGCAATTTTGAAAAAAATTGATAGATTTCCGAGCCGCACAGCTTTTATTCATAAAAAGTGTATATGTTTCTCTTTCCAATATGATATTTCGGCAATAATTTCATGAAGGAATTCTTAAAATACCAAAGCAATAATATTCTTTGCAAAAATAGGTGAAAACAAGGCCAACAGCACAGACGATCGTAATTCGTCATTTCATAAAAATAAGGGAGAAATGGATAAAAAAACCAAACCTTCACGGGATGCGTAATCTCGAATATTGTGAGAAAGAACAGCAAAATGACAAATTTGAACCGGAAGGTTTTTTACGGTGTATTTTTATTTTATGATGTGCCGAATAAGCTCGATTCCCGTAAAAACAATAACGTCTATGCGCGTCTGATCACAGGGATCGCCTACGTGTCCGTCCCCAAGGGTGGATGTAGGTGTTTCATTGTATTGCTAATAAAGATATATTCTACCAACCTTTGGTATTTTGGTCTTAACGTAGCACTGCCCTTGACAATCTTGCGTAAACATTTTATCAACATACTGCGTCTATTATCTGATGAGTTTAAGTGCCTAATTCGCCAAAGTAAGCAAGGGTAAATTACTAATCTGTGGACGCTGTCACCAGATTATCACCGGATTAAATTTGACAAAGTCAACAACGAACGCACCAGCAAGGTATAACAAGAGTGTAATGATACGTGCTAGTTTTATAGCGTCCCCAATCTTGTTGTATTACTTCCGTTGTAGTTCAAGTAATAAACCTGTGATGTTGAGTTACAAATTAATTGGTGTGTGCCCTTCGATGTAGAATATCGACACATATCTTTACATGGTGGCAGCGGTAAAGTATGCTGAGACCACTTGAACTCTGTAAGTCACAATTTGTGACTAAATCGTGTGTTTTACGAATTTACGCTGTGATTTCTGCACCAGAAGGGACACGACATCGCACGTGGTCAACAAGTTCAAATATGCCTTTAGAAAGTTCTATGTATGTGCACGTGTCACACAAGGCTAAACACAAACTTTTGTCAACTGCTATTTTCAACAACGGACGGGATGAGCTGGCTACCAATCGTATGTGGTAAATATAGTTATATTCAAGTGACCATAGGCTGAAAGTGACTGTACCGCCAAAATCACAAAGAGCTCGTTCACACGAGTAGGGTGAATTAGACACTGTTCCTGTGATCTGTATATATGCGTGCGTCATTCCGTCATCACTGGCAATCATGGATGACGGAATAAAATGTTTTAAAATGAAATGGGAGAGTGGTGATGACCAAACTGCTCTCCTGGATTACTGCACAAGGCTGAATCGTTGGTTTGACATAAAGAAAGTTGCTAAAGAAGAGGAACAGATTACATTATCTTCCAAGCAGGAGAAAAGGGCAAACAATTGTCCAAAACATGGACATTAACTGACGAGCAACAGAAAACGCCTGACAACGTGTGGGATAGATTTAAACAGTCAGTTGGTGTTGCTGATCATTTTTGAGTACACAGACTGAACGTACAAACAGAAATATGGAGAACGTATCGATGAGTTTTATACACGTTGCAGAGCATTGGCACTGAAGTGTAAGTTAAAGATATGGATGATCGTCTGATTGATCATTTAATTATGGGTACACGGGTGAATGACTCCCGCAAAGAGTTGCTACGTGAGGGTGAAAACCTGACGATAGATGACGCTTTGAAAAAGTGTAGGGCCCAAGAAGCGACACATGCACACATGAAAGCATTTGGAAGTGCAGGTATATCGATTACCAAGGTAGATGCTATTCACAGGAAACGTGATACGAAGAAGACCAATGGTGTAATTAATTGCAAGTTTTGTGCAAAGGACCACCCATATGGACAATGTCCAGCCCAGCTTTTTATAGCAAATGTGGTACTTGGGGTAAAACCGGGAAAGCCCGATGTAAGTCACTGAATGCTCAACAGGAGCCGACAAGCCGTGTCAAGAGGCACTTTGTTTCTAAACGGCAGACAAGAAGCAACACTTGAGGTATGAAGGGTTGAAATAGTAATCAAGATGACAGCAGCAAGAAAGCTGTACATGCATTACAGGTTGATTCTAATGATGACGATAAACAGTTATCTTTTGACGCTATCAATAGACAAAACAATACTGAACGGAATATTATTGTCGAAGTTGACTCACAAATTCCTGGCTGCAGTCAAATAGCAAAGATGAAATGTAAAGTGGAAACTGGAGCACAGAGAAATATTCTACCTGTGAGAACATTCAAGAATATGTTTCCATCGCTGGTCAGTCCTACATAACTAGTTCATGGTATGTTCTACAAAAACGCCAACATGTGAAGTTGTATGCCTACAATGGAACAGAAATTACTCACTACGGTTCTGTTAATCGGAGGCTATGATATGATAGCAGAACAAAGCAGTGATATTAGGTAGAATTCTTTAGTGCTGATACGCCAGGATCGATAATTCTGGTAAAACACGCAAGTCAACTGTTGAATATAATCACAGTTAACACTGTAGCAGCAATGACACTACGTGTTGCAAACTCAGATGCACCAAAGCCGATTGACAACACATCAACGCTGGTGGACATGTACCCTGATCGATTTACAGATATTGGGTAAATTTCCAGGGAAATATCACATCGATATAAAGCCAGACGCGACACCGATGGTAAGCCCTCCCAGAAAATATCCTATCCACCTGAAGGATGAAATTCAGGCTGAACTTGACAAAATGACGAAAATTGGTGTCATTGAACCCGTACCAGAAAAAGAGAGCACTGAATGGTTGAACTCACTTGCTTTCAGTAGAAAGGAGTCAGGTGGGTTACGTGTATGTCTTATTTGCGACTCAGCAATTTTTCCTGTTCATTTTTTTTGTTATTGAGAAGGGGGATGTAATGATACATGCTAGTTTTATAGCGCCCCAATCTTGTTGTATTACTTCCGTTGTAGTTCAAGTAATAAACCTGTGACGTTGAGTTACAAGTTTATTGGTGTGTGCCCTTCGATATAGAATATCGACACATATCTTTACAAAGAGGAAGGGTAGAAACTCTGAAAGGCCGTGTTCACAGAAACCTACTTTAAAATAAACATTTCCTAATTTTCGAACGCCAACAGTTTTCTGACATGTTTAACGGGGACAGGCCAATTTATGCCTTCATCGGTTGCTTCTTTGGGCAATAGAACACTAATCGAAGCGGTGGAGTCAGTGTCCCGATGTGGTGCGTCAAACCAAAAGCCAGAACTAGAAACCTTTGACCTTAGAAATGTTTAGTTTAAGCCCACATGATCGATAGTGGTAAACAAATTACCAAAGATGCTTTGGGATATGCGATTCGAGGGTTAAGCTCATCGGTGTTTATAAACACGGACATGACAATCTATGTGCTTTTGTCTACAGCCGGCCATCGTTTGAGGGAAGAAACTCGCTGCTTGTTACATAAAACTGACCAGTTGGCAAAAGTATTTGCATGACTAATATGCTTATTCGTTTCAAGACGAGATAAAGCTGCGAAGGCACGATGGAAGCACAGTAATACTCAACCAGGTTGATAAGCTTATGTTGGGAAGATATTGATGTCACAGTCTTGTCGAACGAAAACTGGGACGTTTAGGCTATAGCAAAGACGATAAATCGGTCAGCTGAATAAAACTAATTTTTGGACATCATATCTTTTTTTGGTCAGTTTTTGAACCCGCGTGAAACCCTGCGTAACAATGTAATAAGCATACCTATACATAAACAAAACCTTTTGGACATATCTTTTTATGTCAATGTTTGGACACACTTTAGAAATGCATGGTATAGCATACTGTCTGACTGTCGGGGAAACACTTCTTGCGCCATTGTAGGACTCAGTCGCGCCATCGCGGTGTCTTTCCCTCGCACATGCGCTTTCCCAAAAATGTATTCTTTTTTATAAAAACTCCAGCTTTACAGTGAAGGATGTTAGACTTCAAAGTTTATGCAAGCCATCATCATACGGCCACTGGCTCGCCTTTACATGTATATGTTGGACTTTGCTCGGAGTTCACTACCATTTGACGCAGGCTTCATCGACTGATAAACTGGAATCACAGAGATGTGTACATCGGACACAAATGCGAAATGCATTGTTTCGTTCGCCTCCGTCGGACTCAGTTGCTGTGTCCTTCCCTTGCACGTCAGCTTTCTCGAAAATACGTTTTTGTATAAAAACAACTTTACAGTGAAGGATGTGATTCCTCGAAGTTACTTATCAATTTGGTATGCAAAGACACACTGATGACCAGTTATTTATTAGTTCTAAAACCTGGTGAAAATCATTCCGACACACTAATTGATCATGTCTTTTTGAGAACGTCCTAAGCTTAAACCTGACATGACCCTTGTGTAATGCGTTAGATAGTTGAGAATTAGGATTGATAAAATAATATATAATGAATCAAAATATACACAGATTCACGCGACTGAACTATCATATTCTTGGCAGCTCAATGACGTTTTTATGGCCGAGAGGGCGAACGTCTCAGCAACAAGCGAGCATAAACAGTATGCAGTACATTGCATGCTTTCTGGGAAAGAAAAGCCGGTTTCCTTAAAGGTCTGGTGAAATGGTCCCGTTCGTGTGACTGAATATCTTCCAGGAGGTCAATACTATTACACTCGCAACAGAATTGCAACCAAAAAGTACGCGCAAGTGTTGATTTTTTTGATATTTCTATGCGCGGCTTTCATGGGGTCATTTTGCGACACTCAGGTCACGCCCTCAGCGGGAGTCAAGGTTGGCCGTCTGTGACGTCACAGGTGTGTTCATTTACATCGAATAGCGGTCCAACACCGCCTTATCTCTGCCCGGTATCCGCTAACAAAACAGGCTGAGCCAGTCCTCGCGCTGCCAGTTCGCCACGTTCGCCAATCCGAATCGAAATCCGAAGTGGCGAAAAAAATCGATCCTAATTCGCCACAGTGGCGAAACTGATTTTTGTTTAAAAAATATGGTAAAATAAAGAAAAAACGTGGGTTTTTAGTCTTTTGTTTAATCTGCGCTTCTCTCTTGGCGATTCGCAAAAACTGTGTCTACTTCCGTATTATTGCGTTCTTTCCGTCGTACGTATTTGCAATCGAGCCAAGTCTCGCGAGAGATTTGACGTCATTCAGTCTAGTGTACAGCATGCATAAATGGCTCTCGCGAGAATTGAAACTAAGACACACGCTATCGAGCCCTTGCGATAAATTTGACGTCATTTGCCCAGTGTACAGCGGGCATAGGAACGCTCGCTCGCGAGAAATTTAAACTTTTGCTATACATAGCAGACATACGCATTTTAATCGAGGCAACAAGGTTCGGTGTTATAGTTGATTTACATTGCGGTCTAGATGTTCTGTGTTGTGCATTTTAATCACGGTCTTAAACATTCCATGTTGTGGTCGATTTGAATCGCGGTCCTCGTGGTCCGGTATTCCCCGTTGTTCTTCAATTTAATTGCCGTCCCAACGACGCGTTCCGTGTTGCTGTCGATTTGTATCATGGAGGACTCTACCTCCATGATTTGTATCGCGATCTCTACGTTCCGTGTTGTTGTTCGTTTTAATTGTAGTCTCAACGTTCAGTGTTGCTGTTCATGCAGCTGATTTGCATCGTGGTCCCGGCCAACGTTCCGTGTTGTAGTTGTAGTGCATTTTAATCACGGTCCCATTTACGTTTTTTACTGTCGATTTGCATTGCTGTCCCGACGTTCCGTGTTGTAGACTAGTGCATTTTAATGGCAGTCACAACGTTCATTGTTGGTGTTCATGCAGTTGACTTGCATTGCGGTCCCAACCTCCTACTACCTCCATGCTTCTGTGTAGCGAGTAGCGAGGCAGGCTCAGCCGAGGGACCGTGGCCGATCGTACGAACCAGCCGAGACAAGCACATTATGGTTCAAACACTCAACACTTGACGGGAACTTGAAAAAGTTTACAGTTGAGCCGTTCATGTTCTTGCCGCTGTCACAGCCACCAAAAGAACAACGTCTTTCCATAGTGAAGAAGGACACTGTCCTGACCGTGTAAGCGGAAACCCTAGAAGTTACCCCCCGTGGGGAGCTTACGGAGGTGTGAAATACTTTACTTCCCGTTATTGAGATACGGCGTCGGGCAAACTTCGGAAAGCCGAAAAAAGTCGACTGGAGAGGCTCGGGGGACACGCCCACATTGCATTTTTCTTTTGCCATATTTCATAATCACGCGCGCTAAACGAAAAAAGAAATGAATGCAACTGTTTTACAGACCATCAACTGTATTTCTGTGATTTTGCAACATGGGCATTTCACCAGACCTTTAAGGAGAAATGTCTGCCATGCAAAATCCGGCTTTGACTAATATACCCGTCCTGTTTACGAGCATAATAGGCTGTGGGCTAGAGTGGGTCTACGTGCACCCCGCCCAACAGGATTACAAACCTGTATTTTTCAGAAGCCTTGGGATCCCTAGAATACGAAATGGAATTTTAACAGAAAAAATATAGGGACGCAATAGCTGTTATGGTCATGTTTGGAAGGGTACCGCAAAATCACCATTTCCAAACCTAAATGCATTTTCGTCAAATCTGTCTTCTTGTAAGTCATCTGCTAAGCTTATTTTTAACATAACCTCACTTATTTGGTATCATTAGAAAGAAAATTTATTTTTTTAAGATGACATATTGTAATATGCAATATCTTCTACAGTTTTCATGAAATATGACCAAAACTTACCCCATAGCCCAAATTTAACATTGCAAATTACAGTTAATCTCAAATTCTACCAATTTTTAGCTAGACATAATATAAAATGCAATGCTTTGTATGAAATTTGTTTTATTTGGTACAGGGATATGTCAGAAATGTGAAACAGACTTTTAACAGAAACAATATTGGGACTCTACAGCTGTAACAGTCATATTTTGAAGGGTACCGCAAAATCACAGTGTTGCAGATTTGCATTCATTTTTTTTTAAACCTGTCTTCCTATAGGTCATCTGCTAAGCCCGTTTTTGAATATAACCTCATTTGTTAGGTATCATTTTTAAATAAAATATACTAATCGTTAAAATGAATTATTGTAACATGCAATATCTTGTATAGTTTTCATGAAATATGACCAAAACTTACCCCATACCCCAAAGTTTACATTGAAAATTGCAGTCATAGCTAAAATCAAATTCTACCATTTTTTAACCTTGACATATAAAATCATGCATATTGTGTATGAAATCTATTTCATTCGGTAATGGGTCATGTCAGAAATATAAAATAGCCTTTTAACAGAAAAAAAGATCTCAATTCTGTAATTGTAACAGTTAGAGTTTGAAGGGTACAGCAAAATCTCAGTATTCCTGACTAGCGTGCATTTTTGTTGAATCTATCTTCATGTAAGTCATCTGCTGAGCTTTTTATAAAATATAATGCAAAGTGTTATGTATCATTAGTAAGATAATTACTAGTCTTTAAAATGATATATTGTAAACATGCAATATCTTGTACAGTTTTTATGAAATATGACCAAAACTTACCCATAACCCAAAGTTTACATCGAAAACTACTGTCATAGCTAATGTCAAATTCTACCAGTTTTTTACGCAGACATACAAAATTGGGCAATTTCTTCTATGAAATCTGTTAGAAACATGTTGAAAATATGAAATAGACTTTTAACAGAAAAAACATTGGGATTATATCGCTGTAACAGCTGTACTTTTCAGGGTACAGCAAAATCTCAGTATTCCTGATTTGTTTTTGTTAAATCTGTCTTCTTATAAGTCGTTTGCTGAGCTTGTTATTGATTATCACCTGACTTGTTCAGTATCATTAAAAGGTAATTAACTGGTTTTTACAATAACATATTGTAACAGGCAATATCTTGTGCAATTGTTATGGAATATGACCAAAACTTACCCAATACCCCAAGGTTTATAAGAAAGTACTGTCATAGCTAACTTGATCAAATTCCGCGAATGATTAGCTAGACATGATAAAAAGAGCTCTTTTTCGGTATTAAATCTGTTGTATATGGTACTGGGTCATGTCAGAAATGTGAAATAGACTTTTAACAGAAAAAATATTTGGACTGTATAGTTGTAACAGCCATATTTTAAAGGGAAATGCAAAATCGCAGTACCGCAAACTGGCACCTTTTTTGTTAAATTCTTCTTCTTGTAAGTCATCTGCTGAACTTATTTTGTGACACAACCTGGCTTGTCAGGTATTATTAGTAGGGCAATTTATTCTTCTCTCAGATGACATATTGTAATATGCAATGTCCTTCATAGTTTTTCTGAACTATGGTCAAACTTTACCCCATACCCCAAAAGTTCAAATCGCAAATTATGGATTATCTTAAATTCTACCATTTTTGCTACAAATAATACAAAAGGCAATTCTTGTATTAAATCTGATTTATTTGTTACAAAAGTATGTCACAAGTATAAAACTAACTTTTAACGGGAAGATGATACAATTTAAAAGCCATTTGGGTAATTTCTTGAGGGGTAGCCAATATATATCAAATGTATGTGTTTCAGGTTTTGGTCCTATTTCATGAAACCTAAACAAGATATTGCATATTGCAATATGTCATTTTAAAAAAAAACTAGTAAATTATCTTTATATTGATACCTAGCAAGCCAGGTTATGTCAAAAATCAAGCTCAGCAGATGACTTATAAGAAGATAGATTTAACAAAAAAAGCATGCGAGTTGGCAATACTGTGATTTTGTGATACCCTTCAAAATAGGACTGTTACACTTGTAGAGTCCCAATTTATTTTCTGTTAAAAGTCTATTTCATATTTCTGACATTCCACAGTAGCAAATGAAAACTATATAATATATGGCATATAACATCATGTCATTTAAAAACTACTAAATTGCTTTTTCAATGGTATCAAATAAACATGGTTATGTAATAAAATAAGCTCAGCAGATAACCTACAATGGGCCAAATGAACAAAAACGCATATGAGTCTGCACTGCTTTGATTTTGCAGTACCCCGCCGAATATGCCGGTTACACCCATAGAATCGCAATATTGTTTCTGTTTAAAGTCTATTTCATATTTCTGGCATGTCCCTGTACCAAATAAAACAGATTCAATAGCAAAAACTGTCAGAATTTTTGTGTCTAGCTAAAAGAATGTAGAATTTGATTTTAGCTATGACGGCAATTTTCAATGTAAACTTTGGGTATGGGATAAGTTTTGGTCATATATCATGAATACTATACAAGATATTGCATGTTACAATATGTCATTTTAAAAATTAGTAAATTATCTTTCTAATGATACCTAACAAGTGGGGTTATATTCTAAATCAAGCTCAGCACATGACTTACAAGAAGACAAATTTGACGAAAATGCATTTAGGTTGGAAAATGGTGATTTTGCGATACCCTTCAAAACATGACCATAACAGCTATTGCGTCCCTATATTTGTCCGTTAAAATTCCATTTCGTATTCTAGGGATCCCAAGCCTTCTGAAAAATACAGGTTTGTTATCCTGTTGGGAGGGGTGCACGCAGACCCCCCTCTAGCCTACGGACTATACTTCCGAGCTGCGTAGGTAGTAATGTTGAGGTCAAGATATCCGAATTGTCCTTTTTCGAATGCTTCTTGATTTGCAAAGAGAAAACTCGACCTTCTTGTTTGTGTTTTAACTAAGCATATGGGGTTAACTGAAAAATTATAGGCAAAAGATCGCGGTGTATAAACTCTGCAGGCAGTCAGTCGCCAACCGACAAGACTGCTCGTATTGTAGAGCACACAATCGGTCGTATGTAAAACATGTCTTTGGATATTTGAAAAAAAATACTAATACGAAAGTGTACGTATTGCAAGAACGCAGTTGATAAACCGGACAAGTTGAAGGCTAGCGCGAACGTCGAGTTAATGAAGTCTTTTCCCTTTTTGCTTTTGACTTACACGGATTGTTCAGTATACCAATGAAGTCTGATTCAGTTCGATGAGGTGTTAGGCGCGTCGACTAACGTGGTTTTTGTTGGGCCAGCCGGAAGAGTATAAACACATCTGCGATACGTTACAAAGGTTTGTCGAACACATACCACGCATTCCTGGGAGGTCCTCCTTTCCGACCTGTTCGTTTACAAGTGAATATTCAAGTTTGTTTTGCCTTCTGTTTGTATCTGAATGGATGAATATAAAGTGTCCACTAGTTTTACGGACCACATCTGGACACGGCTTTTTTGAGTTTCTCCCCCATCTTGTGTTATACCTTGCTGGTGCGTTCGTTGTTGACTTTTTCAAAGTCAATTCGGTGATAATCTGGTGACAGCGTCCACAGATTAGTAATTTACCTTGCTTACTCAGGCAAATTAGACACTCAAACTCATCAGATGGTAGACTAAATTACTTCAGCCTATGCTTGCCTTGGCGAATTAGGCAATCAAACTGGTAAAATAGACGCAACAGAGTGACAAAACTTCGCTAAAGATCGTCAAAGGGCTTAAATACGAAAAAAGAAATCCTTACAAAACCAACGCTTACATAAGTCACAGACACCAAAGCTGCAAAGAAAGGTTGGTAGTATAACTCTTTATTGGCAATATATATAACATAGTCAAACGTATGAAATAAAATAAACCGTAGCAAGAAGAACGTTGTCCTTAGACAAGACACCCCTACCGCTGGGGACGGACTTTGGTGCAATTCCCTATGGTCTGATACACCAAACAGATTGCACATTTCTCATCAAATAAACTTACTCAATTCTAAACTAATGATGGTGAAAATTGGCACAGTGATCCTTTGATTTATAACTACAATCATATCGTTTTAGATTTTTGAATTTCTCCATGAAATTTGTTTTATTTGCATTTTATTTATTCTGATCACTGAAAATACTGTTGCCATTAATAATATGGCGATCAAACGGCGTTGAAATATGCAGAACAAGGGTCTGGAATTGACGCATATTAATCAGTAAGTCTCTCTTAAGTTGTACAGACCAAATACCTGTCAAGGTGTCGTGTTTTATACAAACCTTAGGTGAATATGACGATGAACATTGCAGTAAATAGGTGTAAATAACATGAATAGAGGCAAATAGGTGCAGATTCTCCACTGTGAACATTTGGTGAACGTTGTTGAGTGACAGAAAACGAACAAATGGTGATCTCAGCAGTTTACGTGTAAAACGAAATTTATTACGTAAAATAAAACTAATTGCTAAGTCAGGAATAGAAAACAAAATGTAAAAGTGTACGGACTACTTATCTCAGCTTGGACGGCAAAGCTCCACTCTCAGAGTTGCAACAGTCAGTCTGATGAATGAACAGTCCCTTGGTTCGCAGGCTTCAAGTTGCACAAAGTGCACAGTATAAATCCAGCGTGGCAGTGAAGGTCTTGAAAAGTCTTGAAATTAATACTGCTGGAGTCTCCAAAGTCTTGAAGTAACACGCAAGAGACACGATCCCAAAATGTCTGACTGTGATCCTTCTGTCCCAGTATTTATACTCATTTGGTTATATAAGAGCATATAAGAGCAATCAAGAACTTTTATTGACCGGCTAATTACTGTTCTAAAATTATCTCTCGTACATAAATAATTAAATTTCTAGACCATTCCAACATCACTAATTGAATTCAAGGTTGTGAGGTCGTTAAGTGCAATGACTTTGAGAATGCTCTAGACTACTGAACTCAGGTCATGATGAATATGGGGGAAAATGACATACATAACACACCCCTTTTCAAAAAAGAATTTTTTTCAAAGAAAAAAGTCTTTCTTTTAAAAATATGATATCAAAATTGTGAAAAACAATAAACTTCGAATATGGGAGAGACGGTCTGCAATTAAATTGTCTCTGCCCGTGATATGTCTAATGTCAAGGTTTAACTCCTGTAACATCAAACTCCATCTAACCAATCTCTGATTTTCACCTTTTAATTTCTGCAGAAAAAACAAGAGGGTTGTGAACAATATAAACCACTTTTGCATGATCAGAAGAAGTAACATAAACTTCAAAATGCTGTAAAGCTTATATGAAAGATAAACACTATTTTCAATTGCAGTGTAGTTACTGTGGGATTTTTTGCTTGAAAAATAGCAAACAAGATGATCTATCCCATGACTATCCTCTTGCAATATAACAGCACCGGCAGCCGTATCGCTAACATCTACAGCTTATTTGAATGGCAAAATGAGATCTGGTGCAGGCAAAACTGGGCACTTGGATATATGGCTTTAAATGTATCAAATGCCTGTTGGCATTATTCTGGCCAAACAAAATAATCGCAATCATACAAATCCATAATACAATAACACTAGTTTAGAATTTGTAAGACTATTGTGTAAACTTAGACACAAAACATCACAGAACAGACAATAAATATACGGTACAAAAACGAAGTCAAATTCATGAAAGAAAGATATATGACCTCTGGCAAAAAGATCTAGAGGTGATGTCAGGTTTTCGAAAATAGTAAGCGCATCCTGCCCACAAGTGGCACCCGCCATATATCAATCTGTAAGGCAGATGGGTAGGGTCACTAACTAAGGCCCAATGTCACCGACGCCATCAGCGATCATTTGTCGAAGAGAGATATTGTATTTATCAACCAGCTTGCGATACATACCAAAAGCGTTATATTTCGAGACAAGTCTTGCTGTGGTGTAACCTTGATTTAACAGTTTGTAAGAGGCCATGCCTCTCTACAAAATCACCATATGAACTGCATGCTCTTGAATATCGAATAAGCTTGGAAGTATATACCCCATAAGCTGGTGAGAGTGAGATATTACTGATGAGGTGTGGAAAATTGATTATACTAAAGTTGAATCATCTCTCTTGTCATATAGCCTAGTAGAAAGGTTACCATTGGAGTCAAAATCAAGTAAAATATCCAGATATGAAGCAGAAGAGGCCGTTTCTGTAGTTTCTTTAATCTCCAATTCTGGAGCATAAATCATGGCGAGATAGTCACTGAATTCAGAGTTATTCATTGAAATGGGATCATCTATGTATCTTAATGTTTGGTTGGAAGTTCTAGCTACAGAGACCTTTTTCTGTTTGATTAGGTTCTGGATAAATTTTGCTTCGTATGAGAACATAAATAAGTCGGAAAGCAAGGAGCACAATTAGTGCCAATATGAATTCCTATACACTGTTGGAAACTGTGTCCTCCAAATTCAACAAATATGTTATCAATGACGAAATCAAGCGTATTGATAAAGTCTTCTCGGTATAAAACACTTTAGCAGTAGTAATAATTTTACAAAAACAACAAAATATGAAGAATTTTACCCCAGTACTACATATTTTGTATGGTGTGAGCTGTTTTTGTAGAAAAATGCTTGGTTGATGATGTTTATCAAGTGATCTTTCAATTTATCATGTGGTATTGTGTTATACAATGTAAAAATCGAAAGTTTTAATAGATGTTATTTTTGAAACAGAGAGTGATTTCAAATTTTTCAAGAGTTCCTTCGAATTTTTTAATATTTACGTTTGATTTATAGCACTCCGAGAAAAGACAAGATCACATTATGCTGAAATCCCCATTTAACCCCTTGACTACCTATGGCGCCGGATATATCCGGCGCCATATTGAATTACCATATACCTAGAGTGCCGGATATATCCGGCACAGTTAAATAGGCGTATTAGCTTCGTTTTTGTCACTAAAAATCCCGTAATTTCGGCGTCGGCACGCAGCGCAACAATGAATGATGTATTCCGATCTGGCCTGAATGTGATTGCGCCCCCGTACGTCCGACTAGGGCCAAAATCCGGAAGCAAATGTCGTGACCCATGACCTCGACCCTGAAAGGTCAGGCTGATCATAGAAGCGTAGCGCTGATTGTTTACAGTTTTCAGAAGTACGGACGATCGCGAAGATGTTTATGGGTTTTTTTTTAATGAAATGAAATGTTTATTTATTGAAAACAAATGATTTATATGTAAATATGTTCTATTAACAGCTATATTCGTGAATGAAACTAGAGAAAATACAATTTTTTACTATAAGCCAGTGAAATTTTATAGCAGCCATATTATCAATATGACTGGTCACATGATGGTCATGTGTTTGGTCATGTGATATGTTGTTCCCTAAAATGTATTTTAAATATTGTCAATTATTTTTTGATAAATCATATCCATTTTAGATGCATGTTTCTGCAAGGAAGACATAAAGCAGGTGTTTACAAATATAAAATGTGTTGATGTTCAAATACAGAATCATGTCAGATGCTGCTGTTTGTGGTTCATTTACTCTGCTTTTTGTGCGAAAAATCTTAAATAGGTACATCTATAAATAAAGAAAAGGGTAGTTCTTATTACATATATGTAAAGACAACGTCATGGAAATTGCAACTGTATTCAAATTTGCGTCATTTTATGGATTCAAAAACGTCCTGATGCTTCAAATATTCATTTTCTTTGCCAACTCTGGTCGCATTATGTGTCATTTGATCAGTCACGTGACCTGGAAATACAAAACTTATGTATGAAAAAGTGGGAAATTTCATGCTGATTCAAAAAATATATGGTTTATTGGTACTTACTTAATTTTTACTCTAAGCAGTGTTCATGCAATGACCACACCCAAGATTTTATCAATATTTACATAAGGGGCCTGGTATATAGGAATACATTGGCCTTGGTAGTCAAGGGGTTAACAGTACAAAGAACAGAAGTCAGTATATTCACTGCATGAAAACCCAATAATACTTACTGTATTTGCATGGATTATTGCCTGCATTTTAGCTGAATAGTGCATATACAGATAAATACAGTCAAGAAGCCATTGTTTGTATTCAGCAAGCCTGTATTCTTGTGTATTCATGTGATTTCATGTGTATTACTCTATAATACAGCCAACTAATTAGTGTGAATTTATCTGTATCATGGCGTTTTGATGCAGTTGATCGATAACTCTGTTGTTGAACATTTTGAAGATCCTGCGATAAACTTAGCTTTGTAAGGTGTTTTATGGAGCTTTGGTATCCAGTATAAGCTAGGCAATTTATTATGGTCATCATTTTTGTAATAATAAATTATGCATGAATGGTTTGCCATAATTTCAGATTTCTTGGACATTGATTGTCTGTAAGTGGAGTTGGTGGAGGTCTTAGTTACACCAAGTTCGTCTATAAGATATTCAAATAATACTTCTTACAGACAAATACACAAACACAATGTTATTGGCATCTTTATCAGCAGGGACGACAACATATTTGCCATGAATATCATTCAAACACTTAAAGGCAGGGCGAGCCTATGAATACCCCCTATCTCCCTGGGCATTCATAATCCAACATGAGTGGCCCACGGAAGCAGTGTCAACGAATGCTCCCGAAAATCTAGATCTTTCAAGAACCGTGGTGTAAATTAAAGCTCTGTTCCAACATATTACGTTTTGTGAATACTTGTGAAATCACCTTGTTGGCGAAATTCTCTCATTTTTTCTGTTTTAAGTTGGTTTTTGATGCCAAAACTGCTTCGATGCTGTGTTCGAAGCGTCCAAAGAACAATAGATGAAAGCATTCAAGCAGCTGCCAATCACGAGGGGACGCACAAAGGTGCAAACGATCAAACATTTTTTGTGTACATCGGATCGATTACGATGTCAACAATGAATAAACGATTCTTACTATATACTGAGCAAAATTCTTGACCAAAGTTGACATGGACAAAACCGGCGACATTCGGACTAATTTTGGACGGAGCACGAAGAACTACTTTTCTAACTACTTTCAGCCGAAATCAACTCGATTCCGATCTATGCCTACACATTGAGCTACCAAAGTAGTAGCTCCATGGCCTACCCAAATCACTCAACCGCTCACAGACGGCGAAAAATTGCTCTCGTGACGTCCAAAACCGTTGTTTGCTGGCGATGCACGGTCAAAGGCCCATGCAGTGGCCGGCCATTGGATACGTTCATGCGACGATTATACAGGTGCCCATGAGCTGCATTATTTCCCGGCGGTCGGGTCGGGGCAATGAAACTAAATCGCGATCCATTCATCTCTGTTGGAGTTGTCCAAAAAGAGACACTTGCCATAGATTATAGCATCAATGTTGACCGTTCAGACTGAAACATGATGAAAGGTCTGAAGATCGCCATGATGTCGTTCTTCTCTATAGGTTTTTCTGAGCTTGTTTTTTGACTAAATTGCTCTAATATTATGTGATGTTTGTTTGAAATCTTTATCAACTTTTCTTTCCGGACCAGGGCACAACATTACCTTTTTACTTTCATAGTAACCTAGGATTCATTTAATTCGCAGATAATAGACTCTTCTGTTCTTCCTCGATTGTCTGTAACTGACTTTACTATCTTGATATCGATATTGCGTTTGCACTCAGGTGTCTTGAAACTTACATCATTCCCTGAAATAGTTTCGGACAGACTCAAGAATTTGACTACTACTAACGAATAGTCGGCAAAATTTACAGAAATAGCAACAATAATTACATGTATGGTAATTTTACCATCTTTAACCTAAGCGAATTCGCTTGGCGGAAGCAGTATATAACGATCTGAGTTCAACTTCCATTTTTACCCTATAATGTAGTGTAGTATTCGAACAACTGAGATCATAATCTTCCGCTTATGCTATCAACATTACTTTATGTACCAATGTACGCCCTGAAAGTTATAGAGTCAGCTGTGGCATCGGCAGTGACACATTGGTCGCAATCATTTCTTATTCTGCCCTGTCTTTTGTACCGTCTAGAAATTTCAAAGCTAGAAAATTTTACCGTGACATATACCACAGTGACCTTGCACACTAATGATCATTCCACTGTTTCTGTTTGGGTTTGTTGGTTTTATGATTTGCCCCGTGGCCCCAGTAAAATCTTTTCCATACGATACACAGTTTAATTTTTTAAGGTAAATTTTATAGTATATTCCCAGTTCGTGGGGTAAACTTGTCTAGAGTGGAAGGTTGAGTTGACACTGATAGAGTAGATTTCGGGTCCAGTACAGTTGACTGAGGTCCGGTCGGTTTGGGGTCGTTTACTCCAGAAAAACCTGCAAAGTTCTGAATTATTATCGTTCGACATTTGGGTGTTTTAACTCAAACTTTTTGGACAAAGTAATTCAGTAATAATGTACGCCAGATTCCTTATGTTGTTTTGCCACCGTCATACGCGTATATGGACGGCTTTAGATTAAAAACGGTAAAAATATTATTTAGTGACTGTTTACGCAGTATAGTCATAAATACAACAATAATTTGCCACCATGTAACGACTGTAATCCCGCATCAATAGTCCATATGAAAATTTTGTGGTAAATCGAAGGAGGTAAAAATTACGGTAGGAAAGGTCAGTCCATTTTCCGTCAAAGTTGTTGATCTGCAAAATCTTCACTATGTACAAACTACACGAGTGGCTGTTATAGGTCTACACGTCCCACAGGCTTTCCACTGTTATTTGTTACGAGCTATGTTCAAAGCGCGGAGTTACAGACAGTGGTGAAGTACCGGGTACATTGATTGTGTTCAAAACATCTACCTGTTTGCTCCTCGTGTTTTTTCCGTAACGTCGACTTGCTCTATGCTGAATGTTGCGTTCACACATAGCTGTCAGGATTAAGATTTCCTTGGTAAATAGATACACTCAATAGTTTATTCCGCCTCTGACGCAAAGATACACACTGTTTTACATGTGCCACTCCTAGGCCCTGGGATCGATTGCCATACCTATAACAGCATCAGGATCTTCAAATACAGAAAAGGGTCTTCTGCAAACATGTGATTGACCGATACGGCATCGAACTATTTCCTCACAGATTTGACCCATTCTGGCAGTGTGTCTAGCTCTACATCATCCCTTCTAGCCCATTTCCTGGCATGTTCTTCAACAGAGTCCATAATGATCCTAAAATAACAGTTCCAGTTGATCCTGCCAGGTTCTCTGAACTTTGGTCCACAAGATAATATCTTATGAAGGTGGTGATGTTCAACAAAGTTCAGATCATCAGTGGTGACATGGCCAACTGGTGTATATTTGAAGGGAGATGCAGATCAGTCACAGGATGCCGGTGCTGTAATGCCTTATTGTAATTGAATATTTTATTGGAGTTTGTCTTGGTGTACCAATATGACAGAATAGGTACAGACTGGTTCTTAAAGTATACAGGTACAGTTGATGTAACCTTTTCGTTGTGAAGTATATTGCTGATAATAAAATGGCATCAATTCCTTTGTTAGTAAATGGAAGATGTGTGAAATGACGATGATCATCAGTCATAGGTTCAGCACGAACAGGCTTATATAGTCTGTGTAGTGCAATATCAGCAATAATACTGACCAGTCTATATGGTTGTTTGTTCGGATTTGTCGAAGGCAATCCAAATGCATAGGCATGCAACCTTCTCAAGTCCTTGATGGAAAGAACAAATAATTAAAGCTGCAAGCAGCCTTGGCGGGGCCCAAGCTGCTAATATGGTTTAAAGTTCTTGCACTTATAATGTTATATGCAAAATTGAAGTCTCGAAAAGTAGGATTTTGAGCATCATCTTATGGTTACTGTACCGGTATGTTTTACTGGGAATTGCATGTTTATGCAAAATCAAATATGGCTGCCAAAGTTCTTCACCCGATCCAAATGCCTATCAGAAACAGTAAAGTGCTCAGATAGGAGTAAAATGTCATTGAATCGGTGTGTTGGTTCTTGAGAAGAAGAGCTTTAAATAGTAAGTTATGATTTTTCGCAAAATCCAAGATGGCGGCCAACCACAAGACTGATTGAACTACCTTTTGCAATCTTGAAAGACGTCATATTTAAGATGATACGATTAAAATTCAGTTCAAGAGGTGTGTTGGTTCTGGAGAAGAAAATTTTTAAAAATTTAAGTGTGATTTCCATAAATCCAAGATGGCGGCAAAACTATGTGACCGATCAGGATGGCTTTCGCAAACTTGAAAGAGATTATACTTAAGATGACAGGACTTAAATTTTAGTTCAATCGGTGTGTTTGTTCTGGAGAAGAAAATTTTTAAAGATTAAAGTGCGATTTTCACAAAATCCAAGATGGCGGCCAAACCACGTGACCAATCCATATGGTTTTCGGAAACATGAAAGAGATCACACTAAGGATGATGTCAGTAAAATTGCATCTACATCAGAGCGTTGGTTCTGGAGAAAAAGATTTTTTAAGATTCAAGTTCAATTTTCACAAATCCAAGATGGCGGCCAACCCCATTGACCGATCAAAATGCCTTTTACAAACATAAAAGAGATTAGCCTAAGGATGACATGAGTAAAATTTCAGCTCAATCAGTGTTTTAGTTCTGGAGAAGAAGATTTTTGAAGATTAAATTGGTATTTTTTGAAAATCCAATATGGCGGCCAAATCACGTGACCGATCCAAATGTCTTTTGCAAACTTGAAAGAGACCACTCTAAGGATGACATGAGTAAAATTTCAGCTCAATCAGTGAGTTAGTTCTGGAGAAGATGATTTTTGAAGATTAAATTGGTATTTTTCGAAAATCCAATATGGCGGCCAAATCACGTGACCGATCCAAATGTCTTTCGCAAACTTGAAAGAGATCACACTTAAGATGTTACATGTCAAATTTCAGTCGAATCGGTGTGTTGGTTCTGGAGAAGAAGATTTTTAAAGATTAAATCACGATTTTCTCAAAATCCAATATGGCGGCCAAACCACGTGACCGATCAAAACGCCTTTCGCAAACTTGAAAGAGATCACACTTAAGATTTTACATGTCAAATTTCAGTCGAATCAGTGTGTTGGTTCTGGAGAAGAAGATTTTTAAAGATTAAATCACGATTTTCTCAAAATCCAATATGGCGGCCAAACCACGTGACCGATCAAAACGCCTTTCGCAAACTTAAAAGAGATCACACTTAAGATGTTACATGTCAAATTTCAGTCGAATCGGTGTGTTGGTTCTGGAGAAGAAGATTTTTAAAGATTAAATCACGATTTTCCCAAAATCCAATATGGCGGCCAAACCACCAGACCGATCAAAACGCATTTCAAAAACTTGAAAGAGATCACACTTAAGATGTTACATGTCAAATTTCAGTCGAATTGGTGTGCTGGTTCTCGAGAAGAAGATTTTTAAAGACGAAATCACGATTTTCTCAAAATCCAAGATGGCGGGTAAACACGTGACCGATCAAAATGCCTTTTACAAACTTAAAAGAGATCAGCCTAAGGATGACATGAGTAAAATTTCAGCTCAATCGGTGTGTTGGTTCTGGAGAAGAAGATTTTTGAAGATTAAATGGTAGTTTTCGAAAATCCAATATGGCGGCCAAATCACGTGACCGATCCAAATGTCTTTTGCAAACTTAAAAGAGACCACTCTTAGGATGACATAAGTAAAATTTTAGCTCAATCAGTGTATTAGTTCTTGAGAAGAGGATTTTTGAAGATTAAATTGGTAGTTTTCGAAAATCCAATATGGCGGCCAAATCACGTGACCGATCCAAATGTCTTTCGCAAACTTGAAAGAGATCACTCTAAGGATGACATAAGTAAAATTTCAGCTCAATCAGTGTGTTAGTTCTGGAGAAGAGGATTTTTGAAGATTAAATTGGTAGTTTTCGAAAATCCAATATGGCGGCCAAATCACGTGACCGATCCAAATGTCTTTCGCAAACTTGAAAGAGATCACACTTAAGATGTTACATGTCAAATTTCAGTCGAATCGGTGTGTTGGTTCTGGAGAAGAAGATTTTTAAAGATTAAATCACGATTTTCTCAAAATCCAATATGGCGGCCAAACCACGTGACCGATCAAAACGCCTTTCGCAAACTTGAAAGAGATCACACTTAAGATGTTACATATCAAATTTCAGTCGAATCGGTGTGTTGGTTCTGGAGAAGAAGATTTTTAAAGATTAAATCACGATTTTCTCAAAATCCAATATGGCGGCCAAACCACCAGACCGATCAAAACGCATTTCAAAACTTGAAAGAGATCACACTTAAGATGTTACATGTCAAATTTCAGTCGAATTGGTGTGCTGGTTCTCGAGAAGAAGATTTTTAAAGACGAAATCACGATTTTCTCAAAATCCAAGATGGCGGGTAAACCACGTGACCGATCAAAATGCCTTTTACAAACTTAAAAGAGATCAGCCTAAGGATGACATGAGTAAAATTTCAGCTCAATCGGTGTGTTGGTTCTGGAGAAGAGATTTTTGAAGATTAAATTGGTAGTTTTCGAAAATCCAATATGGCGGCCAAATCACGTGACCGATCCAAATGTCTTTTGCAAACTTGAAAGAGACCACTCTTAGGATGACATAAGTAAAATTTTAGCTCAATCAGTGTATTAGTTCTTGAGACGAGGATTTTTGAAGATTAAATTGGTAGTTTTCGAAAATCCAATATGGCGGCCAAATCACGTGACCGATCCAAATGTCTTTCGCAAACTTGAAAGAGATCACACTTAGCATGACATAAGTAAAATTTTAGCTCAATCAGTGTATTAGTTCTTGAGAAGAGGATTTTTGTAGATTAAATTGGTAGTTTTCGAAATCCAATATGGCGGCCAAACCACGGGACCGATCCAAATGTCTTTCGCAAACTTGAAAGAGATCACACTTAAAATGTTACATGTCAAATTTCAGTCGAATCGGTGTGTTGGTTCTGGAGAAGAAGATTTTTAAAGATTAAATCACGATTTTCTCAAATCCAATATGGCGGCCAAACCACGGGACCGATCAAAACGCCTTTCGCAAACTTGAAAGAGATCACATTTAAGATGTTACCTGTCAAATTTCAGTCGAATCGGTGTGTTGGTTCGCAAGAAGAAGATTTTTAAGACTAAATCACGATTTTCTCAAAATCCAATATGTCCACCAAACCACGAGACCGATCAAAACGACGTTCACAAACTTGAAAGAGATGACTCTAAGGATGACATGAGCAAAATTTCAGCTCAATCGGTGTGTTGGTTCTGGAGAAGAAGATTTTAAAGATTAAATTGGTATTTTTCGAAAATCCAATATGGCAGCCAAGGTCACGTGACCACAAGCGATTTTATTTGCCAATTCTTAGACCTTAGGTCATGCTTGCTATATACAAAATTTCAAACTGACTTGACCCCTAGGTCAGCAAAAAAAGCCATTTTTAGTTTTTCGGAAAATCCAATATGGCCGCCAGGTCACGTGACATATCAAAATTTTAAGGATAATAAGCACGAGAACCCATTAGTAGCTATTAGCACTGCAAGTTTGAGAAGTTTCTGTCATGCGGTTTCTGAGATCAAGAGTGACAAAAAAGGGACAGTAGAAGAAGAAGATGAGGAAGAAGAAGAATATTGAACTCCAGTAAAACCAATAGGGGCCCACGCCGGTAGGCTTGGGCCCCTAATGAAGTACAAATGTGATGGAGACCTAAACGCTTCTGTAATAAAAGAAGCATTTCATGAAATTTGTCATGGCAGTTGGAGGTAATGTATTTAGGCCGGACAGAAGACTCAAAGAGGCCCATCACATTCACTTCTGAAAACCAGGACTTGATAGATTACCTATATCTTTGATGATGTCATTACAACCGTAAGGCATTGCGGTAACTAACTGTCTAACTTTACTTTCTTTTTAAGTCAAAGGCACAGTTATTGTACAGAAATTTGGACAGCATTTTATATAGTAACCAGCCATACTGAGAATGCGCATCAGTTGTCTCTTGAAATTTGGTATGGGAAAATTTGAAATTGCACTGATTTTGGCATCAACATATTTTACCTCACCTGTCCTACAGTATGTCCAAGGTAAGTCACCATCGCCCAACCAAATTAAGATTTGGCGAGGTTGACAGTCATTATTGCTTTGCTCAGTCTCTCAAAGAACTTCCGCATGAGCTTAATGTGTTCCTCATAGGTGTCACTGTACAGGACGACATCTTTGACGTAAGCTTCACATCCGTCTAGTCCGGATATGAAGTCGTCAATCATCAATTTGAATGTGGCCGGAGAGTTCATCATTCCGAATGGCATCACCCTGTACTGGAATAATCCGTTTTGTGTAACAAATGCGGATATTTTACGAGCAACATCCGTCAGAGGGACTTGCCAAAATCCCTTTAGTAGATCAAATTTGGTCCCATATTTGGCTTTTCCCACTCGATCGATGCAATTATCAATCCTCGGGATTGGGAAAGTGTCTATCTTTGTAAGAGTGCTCACTTTCCTGTAGTCTGCAAACATATGAGAACTATGATCTTATTTTTGCACAAGTATGCATGGCGAAGTCCAGTTACTTTTACTGGGTTCAACATAGTCATTAGCAAGCAGGTGATAGCAAAAAAAGGTGAAGTCAGCAGTTTCCGTATAAAATGAAGTTTATTACGAAAAATAAAACTAATTCCTAAGTCAGGGATTGAATGCAAACTGTGAAAATGAACAGGCTACATATCTCAGCTGGGATGGCACAGCTCTAGTCTTCGAGTTGTAACAGTCAGTCGGTGGATGAACAGTTCTTTGGCTTGCAGGCTTGAAGTTGCTCAAAGTCCACAGTATAACTCCAGCGTGGCAGTGAACTTTCTGGGTTCTGACTCAACAATATACTAGTGTCAGTAAACCCTTTAGGGAAAACATAAGAATATTAGCATTTTTTCCACAATGAGCCAAACAGACAACAAGACTATTAGGAATGGAGATCTCAGAACAAGAGATCTCAACAATGATTAGACAATTGAAAAATTTACCATTCAGTTAACTTGTATTTCGTTTACGTCACCCGTATGATATATATATTGTATAAATTTATTGGCATTGCGATGGAACAAAGTCTAAAACAACTATACTGCAACCTAAGAACTGTTTTTTTTAGGGAGTAAAGAAACTATATGAGGCAGCGCTCACTGAGGGGCCGAAAGTTACAAAGAAAGAGGTACAGGACTGATCACAAACTAAACTAACTGACATTCTTCATAAATAACGTCACAACCTAGCTCGCGGACAGTGTGTCTTTTTATGAGAAATGGGTGATCAGTGTCGGTTGATATTTTGGAATTATTCCGTTTGCAAAAGAGAATACGAGCATTTGATTGAATGTGATAGTAATCGATGTGCGCAATAAATATGCGTTGGGCATGCCAATAAGGTAAAAACAGTGGCAGATCATTTGATAGCTCACCAAGCAGCTCATATGGCAAATTCCAACCTGACAGACTTCAGACAGGCGAGGGGCAGGAATTGACTTAGCAGCAAGTGCAGAAATGGCTTAAGGATTTTGGCATTCACTGGTTTCACAAATACAGAGACAAAAAGCCAGTGTTGTTGAATGATTCAATCACATTTGAGGACCCTAATGTCAAACTGACAATCATTGGGTACAAAGTCTACCACAACTTCTCAAGAACTGCAACAACACCGTACAAGGAAGTACTAGTATAAAAATGAAACCAATCGACAGAACAGAGGCGAATGATTGGCAAGCATTCTATGCATTATACAGGCATGAGATGGCAGCCACTGACAGGAACAGCTCACGTGACAGCCCTATTGTGTTCAAGCAAGATGAATGGGTCCGAATTACCAAATGCAACGGGTATTTTCATTAAATGACATTTACCAAACTGGCCGGAGGAAATCTTTACAGTTACAAAAGTTAACTGCTCTACAAGACTGCAGATACCACCTATTTACGAGATGAAATATCTCAATGGAGAGGAAATACTCAGCACTTTCTAATCTGATGAACTGCAGAGAATTCACACTGACAGTACTGCGGATGGAGAGCTGTACAGAGTCCAGTGAATTTTAAAGACAAAAAAGTAAAAGGAAAGAAATACTACCTAATAAAATGGAAAGCTGTTATGGAAGATGAATCAATTGATTTCAGATGCTATATTACATATTTTTTTAAAGTCTAAATGCTTACCTGTTATTATACTGATTGGAACAAGAGCAAGTATGGGCTCGAAGTGTAGGCCATATGTCATGTTATCCGCTTCATTTCACTGTTTAAAATTAAATCATTTTTAAAGACGAAATCACGATTTTCTCAAAATCCAAGATGGCGGGTAAACCACGTGACCGATCAAAATGCCTTTTACAAACTTAAAAGAGATCAGCCTAAGGATGACATGAGTAAAATTTCAGCTCAATCGGTGTGTTGGTTCTGGAGAAGAAGATTTTTGAAGATTAAATTGGTAGTTTTCGAAAATCCAATATGGCGGCCAAATCACGTGACCGATCAAATGTCTTTTGCAAACTTGAAAGAGACCACTCTTAGGATGACATAAGAAAAATTTTAGCTCAATCAGTGTATTAGTTCTTGAGAAGAGGATTTGTGAAGATTAAATTGGTAGTTTTCGAAATCCATATGGCGGCCAAATCACGTGACCGATCCAAATGTCTTTCGCAAACTTGAAAGAGATCACACTTAAGATGTTACATGTCAAATTTCAGTCGAATCGGTGTGTTGGTTCTGGAGAAGAAGATTTTTAAAGATTAAATCACGATTTTCTCAAAATCCAATATGGCGGCCAAACCACGGGACCGATCAAAACGCCTTTCGCAAACTTGAAAGAGATCACATTAAGATGTTACCTGTCAAATTTCAGTCGAATCGGTGTGTTGGTTCGCGAGAAGAAGATTTTTAAAGACTAAATCACGATTTTCTCAAAATCCAATATGGCCACCAAACCACAAGACCGATCAAAACGACGTTCACAAACTTGAAAGAGATGACTCTAAGGATGACATGAGCAAAATTTCAGCTCAATCGGTGTGTTGGTTCTGGAGAAGAAGATTTTTAAGATTAAATTGGTATTTTTCGAAAATCCAATATGGCGGCCAAGGTCACGTGACCACACGCGATTTTATTTGCCAATTCTTAAGACCTTAGGTCATGCTTGCTATATACAAAATTTCAAACTGACTTGACCCCTAGGTCAGCAAAAAAGCCATTTTTAGTTTTTCGGAAAATCCAATATGGCCGCCAGGTCACGTGACATATCAAAATTTTAAGGATAATAAGCACGAGAACCCATTAGTAGCTATTAGCACTGCAAGTTTGAGAAGTTTCTGTCATGCGGTTTCTGAGATCAAGAGTGACAAAAAAGGGACAGTAGAAGAAGAAGATGAGGAAGAAGAAGAATATTGAACTCCAGTAAAACCAATAGAGGCCCACGCCGGTAGGCTTGGGCCCCTAATGAAGTACAAATGTGATGGAGACCTAAACGCTTCTGTAATAAAAGAAGCATTTCATGAATTTGTCATGGCAGTTGGAGGTAATGTATTTAGGCCGGACAGAAGACTCAAAGAGGCCCATCACATTCACTTCTGAAAACCAGGACTTGATAGATTACCTATATCTTTGATGATGTCATTACAACCGTAAGGCATTGCGGTAACTAACTGTCTAACTTTACTTTCTTTTTAAGTCAAAGGCACAGTTATTGTACAGAAATTTGGACAGCATTTTATATAGTAACCAGCCATACTGAGAATGCACATCAGTTGTCTCTTGAAATTTGGTATGGGAAAATTTGAAATTGCACTGATTTTGGCATCAACATATTTTACCTCACCCTGTCCTACCGTATGTCCAAGGTAAGTCACCATCTCCCAACCAAATTAAGATTTGGCGAGGTTGACAGTCATTATTGCTTTGCTCAGTCTCTCAAAGAACTTCCGCATGAGCTTAATGTGTTCCTCATAGGTGTCACTGTACAGGACGACATCTTTGACGTAAGCTTCACATCCGTCTAGTCCGGATATGACTCATCAATCATCAATTGGAATGTGGCCGGAGAGTTCATCATTCCGAATGGCATCACCCTGTACTGGAATAATCCGTTTTGTGTGACAAATGCGGATATTTTACGAGCAACATCCGTCAGAGGGACTTGCCAAAATCCCTTTAGTAGATCAAATTTGGTCCCATATTTGGCTTTTCCCACTCGATCGATGCAATTATCAATCCTCGGGATTGGGAAAGTGTCTATCTTTGTAAGAGTGCTCACTTTCCTGTAGTCTGCAAACATATGAGAACTATGATCTTATTTTTGCACAAGTATGCATGGCGAAGTCCAGTTACTTTTACTGGGTTCAACATAGTCATTAGCAAGCAGGTGATAGCAAAAAAAGGTGAAGTCAGCAGTTTCCGTATAAAATGAAGTTTATTACGAAAAATAAAACTAATTCCTAAGTCAGGGATTGAATGCAAACTGTGAAAATGAACAGGCTACATATCTCAGCTGGGATGGCACAGCTCTAGTCTCCGAGTTGTAACAGTCAGTCGGTGGATGAACAGTTCTTTGGCTTGCAGGCTTGAAGTTGCTCAAAGTCCACAGTATAACTCCAGCGTGGCAGTGAACTTTCTGGGTTCTGACTCAACAATATACTAGTGTCAGTAAACCCTTTAGGGAAAACATAAGAATATTAGCATTTTTTCCACAATGAGCCAAACAGACAACAAGACTATTAGGAATGGAGATCTCAGAACAAGAGATCTCAACAATGATTAGACAATTGAAAAATTTACCATTCAGTTAACTTGTATTTCGTTTACGTCACCTGTATGATATATATATTGTATAAATTTATTGGCATTGCGATGGAACAAAGTCTAAAACAACTATACTGCAACCTAAGAACTGTTTTTTTTTAGGAGTAAAGAAACTATATGAGGCAGCGCTCACTGAGGGGCCGAAAGTTACAAAGAAAGAGGTACAGGACTGATCACAAACTAAACTAACTGACATTCTTCATAAATAACGTCACAACCTAGCTCGCGGACAGTGTGTCTTTTTATGAGAAATGGGTGATCAGTGTCGGGTTGATATTTTGAAATTATTCCGTTTGCAAAAGAGAATACGAGCATTTGATTGAATGTGATAGTAATCGATGTGCGCAATAATATGTGTTGGGCATGCCAATAAGGTAAAAACAGTGGCAGATCATTTGATAGCTCACCAAGCAGCTCATATGGCAAATTCCAACCTGACAGACTTCAGACAGGTGAGGGGCAGGAATTGACTTAGCAGCAAGTGCAGAAATGGCTTAAGGATTTTGGCATTCACTGGTTTCACAAATACAGAGACAAAAAGCCAGTGTTGTTGAATGATTCAATCACATTTTGAGGACCCTAATGTCAAACTGACAATCATTGGGTACAAAGTCTACCACAACTTCTCAAGAACTGCAACAACACCGTACAAGGAAGTACTAGTATAAAAATGAAACCAATCGACAGAACAGAGGCGAATGATTGGCAAGCATTCTATGCATTATACAGGCATGAGATGGCAGCCACTGACAGGAACAGCTCACGTGACAGCCCTATTGTGTTCAAGCAAGACGAATGGGTCCGAATTACCAAATGCAACGGGTATTTTCATTAAATGACATTTACCAAACTGGCCGGAGGAAATCTTTACAGTTACAAAAGTTAACTACTCTACAAGACTGCAGATACCACCTATTTACGAGATGAAATATCTCAATGGAGAGGAAATACTCAGCACTTTCTAATCTGATGAACTGCATAGAATTCACACTGACAGTACTGCGGATGGAGAGCTGTACAGAGTCCAGTGAATTTTAAAGACAAAAAAGTAAAAGGAAAGAAATACTACCTAATAAAATGGAAAGCTGTTATGGAAGATGAATCAATTGATTTCAGATGTTATATTACATATTTTTTTAAAGTCTAAATGCTTACCTGTTATTATACTGATTGGAACAAGAGCAAGTATGGGCTCGAAGTGTAGGCCATATGTCATGTTATCCGCTTCATTTCACTGTTTAAAATTAAATCATTTTTAAAGCCAGTGGAATTGTTTTCCTGGTCGTCGATTGGAACTACCAGACTGATTGTTTGGGCTCCTAACATGATAATGACAGGGCCAACAAATTGTAGCAAAATGGAATATGTGATGAATCTCTCACAGGAACGTACTTATTATGTACTTTTTATTTGTTCCGACTTTCATGAACAACTAAACGCATAATAAAACATTTATATTTAATGATGATAATGTTTTTTGTGGTTTTGGTTAGCCTCAATGTGCATGACAGACTGACACTGACGCCTTTGTACATAAGAAATGGACCATCATTAACACTCACATAATTCTCGACGACTGCGCCTCATCCAACGACATGAAGAAGCGTACTGGTGTTTTTAGTAAAACTCGGTTTCATTGTCAGATATGATGGATAATCTCTCTTGGTTCTGACTCAGGAATGTCGTTCTAAACTCTCGCTCAGAATAAAAACCAGCTAAGTGGCCTGAATTTGTCATCGGATGGTATGGACGTATGTTCTAACCTGGCAATTTCTAATATTACAGTCATGACAAATGGAACTCAAGCAACATGATAATGTACGTGGTGAATGCTTGGGAATCGATCTGCAAACGAAGGAACCTAGGAGGAATTTTGAAGTTTAAAACATTTTAAATGTTAAGTTGAGAGAAACAAAAAGCTGAGTTGTCTATGGTTGATTGGACCATTGTTTGGAAACGGTCATTTTCTTGGCTGCAAAGATACAGGTTAAGCGTGTAGAGTATGTACTCTCCTTAACTTCTAGCCTTAGCTTATATGGGGCAGTATAAAATGCATCGTACGAAAGTAACAAAATATATGAATGTAAATTGGATCTGAGCCTGTACAAAATTCCACATTTCTTCGAATAATCTTTTTTAGTTTTATCAATATGTTCAGATGAAGAGCGATAATAAAAAGGGCAACATCAATTTCTCTGATTTGCCCATCACAGATGCAAGCAGAGCCCAAGTTCAATATCTATGTATATCTTAATAAAATAACGTTTGTCTTACTCTTATTTATTGTTTATTTGTCGGAATTACACCATAATAAACATCGTTGATTCTAGCTTTTCCCAATGCAGACACTGGCCCCCTCTGGATTATAACACATGCACTAATACCACTGTTCTCGATGTTTATCTAAACATGTTAGATCAGTCCAATGTTTTGACACCTTTCACAAAGCGTGTATGTGATTGGATAAAATGTCTATTCTGAGCATTTGTAATTACCCCTAGGCCTATGTGCTGGTCAGAAATACTGTTGTCTACAGTAGTTCAAAGCTAAAAAAAAATGTTACACTCCTAAAAAGATCCATTTGAACAATGTAGTTCCTATACAGTGGGTTCTAACACGATTAGTTAATCGTGGTTCTAATATAGAGGTGGATTTAGATCAGATGCTACAAGACAGAAAACAATGCAGAATTTGTGTAACAGTAGAACTGAACAGTCACCTACATGGCAACATTGAATATATCGTACAGTATAGTAGTCGAAGAATCCAAACTACGGTCATATGTTTTTACCTTGTTGTGATGCAACAAATGTCTCATTCACCGTGAGAAAACCCTGATGTTCCACAACGAGAATAGAGAGAAGCCGTCGGGGATGTTGGGGAGTTAAGGGTGGGGGAGCTAAAACTGCAAGAAGTCAACATGAAATTGTTCAAGCTGGTGACGGTCATATCAGTTCAGTAAAGATAAAAAATAGAATAAAATTTGCAACACGCGTGATTGGGCTAAAAAGAAAACTAAATTCCATGGTGTCCCTCCAATACACATAGTGGATCCACGGAGGAAAAAAAACTGATTTCCCCCTCATCATGGACAAGGTCTGTGCCTACATGGATTATTAATACCAGATGAAATGTTTCAGGGTCTGTTCGTATTCTCTAAAAAGTTGCCAAAGGCTTTAATTAGACGCTAATTGTAGGCATTCTATCCCACTCTAAACAAAAATCCTCATGTTTTTCTGATACACCGTAGGTACGATGCTGTGTAGACCCTTGAGTACATGTTCCATTCACTATGTTACTCTGCACCAAAATAGTAAAGCACTATGGACGAACACAAATCACAATACACAGTCTTAAATGGCTGCAAAGTTTGCAAAGACCATATGTACGATAAAAGAAGGACCTCGGCTACTTTTTTGGCATCTACACATGCTCTACTACACTCTGCATGGCAGGGCTATACTACAGCTACGGCGTAATCATAGCCGAGCACTCTCGCTAATATCGGCCGTGTGGCTAATTACTGACCACAGCGCATTGGTTGACAACAAAAATGCTTTAATAGTAACCTTCGTGGCTTACAAAGAGCGTGAAGCTAGCTCCATGGCTTACAAAGAGCATGAAGCTAGCTCCTTGCTCTTTGTTAGACAGTTGCAATTCCGAATAAAGCAAGACAAATTTGTTGGTTTCACTAATTTCCCTACAACACTTACGTTCATCAAACAGGGAAAACTATGCAGACCTAGCAAAGCTGTAATGACATTCGAAAGACAGTGAGCATGCAATGACCAAGATATTCCACAATGCTTGCCGTATAGCATGGAGTAGCTCTGCAAAGATTAATCTTAATTTGCTGCCCACACGTTGGTGTTGTCATCCTGATGTAATAGCCATCCCATAAATTTCAAATCTACAAAGTCTTGAGTAAACAAGCAAAGTAAACTCATTAATTTTAATGGACGTGGTAGGTATGCCGATTGGACTAAATAGGCCATACTCACCACGTCTAAATCTATGTGGGAAAGCTGTCATGTTAACACTGAGCAAAATGGTTGACAAACAATAATATACACATATACTTATTGTGTACATGTGTCAAATACGTTAATTATACACTAAGTATACTAATAACAAAATTAATACAAAATTACAGTGCACACTTGGTGTGCAAAGATCTGCATTATGTATATGATCTGTATAGATATACGCTACGCATATCAACGTATTGGAATGTTCCATACACAAAGATATAAGATACGTATTCAATCGATATTGTGTCCCATAAACGTAAATATACTTTTTTATGCTTTTGCCCACACAGATTTAGACGTGGTTAGTATGGCCTAGGTAAGTAAGGTGATACAGGTAAGTAAAGTGATACAGTAGTAAGGTTAATACCATCTGGAACAGAGTAAGTATTGAAAAGATTTGAATCATCAGCAATAAATGGAAATTGAAAAAAGGACAAAAATTAAGAAGATAATTTATATCGATTAAAAGTTGGACCGAACACTGATCCTTTGGGAAATTGTGATGAATGCTTCATTTCTCTGGCATATTGTGATCCGATTGAACAAGTTGAGAATGGTTAGATTAGTAACTTTGCCATCGACTGTAGGTAGGAGTCCCATTACCCATAATGCTCGTTTTGAGAACAAAATGTCCTAGTTACTGGGTCGAAAGCTTTACTAGAGACGATAAATATTGCTACAGTGAAATTTTCTTCGTTAATTTCATGTAACAAACAGTTTACTAAGTTTATAAAAGGTAACTTGATGCTCTGCTTCTATTAAAAACAATACCGATATCAGAGGAAGTGTATCTAGCAAGCAGTATGATGTTCTACATTTTACCTCCTATATTTAAGGTTGTTTTACGATGAATAACTGGTATAACTCTATATAGCTACTTCTCTTTCTTGACGCCTCTATCTTGAAAATCTGTTGCTATTGACAACAGCGATGGAAGAGCTTAAACAATGGCGGCGCAACACTAAACAATGTGAGGACCACTTGCTTCGTAGTGGACAAATCATTCTCAGTTTCTAAAATTCCTGGGATAAATTGTAATAACTACATTCCTGGTCGTCGCCATAATGCCTGTTCGTCTTCAGACTTTGTATCTGAACATGTGACGGTAGCTATTAGACGTTTTTTGCCGTTTAAGGAGATATACTTCTTAGAAACTACCTTGCTTGAGACAAGGCCATTACAAATCAATTTGTGACCGATAAACCTGGTTAAAATGAAGATCCATAGCCAATTGAAAAAGAAGCGCTTGATTTTGTACCCTTCCTGTGCTGTTACTGGAGCCATGTCCAAAAAAATAAATGTCTGAGAATCAATATATTCTGAAATATGACATCACAGACGTTCACGTTAATGACACATTTCTAAGCCAGTTGTATGATAACGATCATTCTTTATCCACAGTGGCTTTCAAACATCCAGAAAAACTTCTGCTGACCAAAGTCAGACATTTTCTAGCTAACGTCTTACTGAAGAACAACACAAGGACCCATATATTTTGTTTCTGTTTGTAAAGTTTCTAGTCGTAATAAACTAAAACTTGAGATAGTCCTTTGTATCATATACCCATGCCCATATTGCTTCATCCAACTGACGTTCACGCTAAAATATCAGCCGTGATATTTCATGGTAAACATCGAGATATGCACGATAAACTTCATCGTTTTGGATTTCTCCCAAACAACATTAACAGTTTGTTGTAAACAACGTTAACAAACAAATCGCTACCGCTACCCGCCTTCGAAGGGATGTGGCGACGTAAAAAATTGAAGGGATTCGAGGAACATGGGTATTCCTCGTTGCCAAATGCGGAAATAGCATGTTGAGTCTTATAATGTTCTCCCATGGCTTTCTTGTTAAAGTTCTCCCATTTTTTGGCCAAGCAATGTTCATACGGCGCCGGCACTGTGCAGGGTGTACCCCGGCAGGTAGTGAGCACATGACGTGACTGTGACATGGCAACTCTCAGAGTAAACAAACATGAATGGCGGCCCCTCTCCGCGCGAGATCCATGCTGTACGACGATCAAGCGTGATTGAAATCAGGATAGATTTAAAGCCGAGGAGAGTTTTTGATCTTTACAATTGTAATAGCATATTGCACCTTAAAAGGTTCCTCCTGTGGGACGATTTTTGAATCCAAGTGTCTTGTTCTTGGGGTTCATTGAGATATGGAGGACTTGCAGCGATGTCGCGCATGATGATGACTTTGTTGTATACTTCATGAATGAAGCCCGTTCACATAAATATTCCGATATGTATGCACCAGGCTTTATAAAGAAAAGCCTCCAAATTTGAGGTTTTTTTCTCTCTATTAATAACATCATTGGCATGGGTGTATTATAAATCGGTTATTACCTAATATTGCCTGTTCCTTGTGTCGTATCAGCATTCGTGTCATTTGTGCCACCTCAGGCACGAGATGAAGACTCGTGTCTGCCGCAGCACAAATGACACTCATGCTGATACGACACAGGAACAGGCGACATTGGGTAATAACCTCTAATTATATCATACAAAGCCTGCTACTCTGTTACTCAAGACCTCCAGATGTTATGGTTCATAACAAGTCGGCAATAAAACATCAAATAGTTATTCAAATGTGCTATCGTGGTGAAATATCGCGCCCTTTCGATAAAACCCTGTGTACTGATCATTTAGAAGTCAGGAAGACGTAATATTATGTCATTTTATTGCCTGGTCTCAGGAAGGACGGAGCACATTTCTATAAAAAAGTCACACATGTCAAACGGTTAAAAAACAGACCATTCCAAAGGCCCTGCACAACATATTCCTGAACCATTTAGTTGGATACCTTTAAATGTGTTTGGTCCCTCCCCAAAACTAGATAAGGAAATGGGTTCATGTTATCAATAATGTGTACATCTCCTCGATTCCAAGAAACCACCGAGAAACATACGGGCAAAACCTACAATGAAAAGTTAAGTCATATTTTTTACTCTGTTTGGCCTTCATATCTGTCCACTTTGTGTCTGAAATTGTAGGTCCTCTGCCTATAACTAAGGAAGCCAGGTTGCTTTCGAGCGATTTCATCATTTTTTTTAAATATATGATCGGGGCCCATCTACACATAGAAACAAGGGGATGAAGGAATTCATTTTCTCTCTTCGCTGTTAGAGTGTTAATTCAATAGTCTCTTTGTTTTTGTACATTTGAGCTTATATTTAGAAATGCAGTCCATGGCCTATAAAGAAATTCTTATCAAACAATAATGATTGTCAGAGTCTTTTGTAATATGTATTAACATTTGTTGCTAGACTTTCATAGGCATGTGTACTAGGAAAGGAAATATTGAGTCATCTCATCAGTCCATTAAAGTTGCAAACGATAAAACCACGTCAAAACAGAAGTCGAACTGTCAGAAATTTCTTGTTTTCCACCCCTTTCCTTGAAAATCGCTCTATGTCCGTTACTTTTGTCCTTATCTAATTAATAACAAATAAAGCAATTTAAATGACATCTTAGTAACTAATGACAATCGAAAACAAAAAATATTTGCCACATAAACATGTTTAAAGCGTAGTTAGATAGGAATAAGCTTAAAGTATAACAACCTGTCGTTATAGTCAGTTCAATACGATATGAAGGTGATAATAATGAAACTGACTTAAGTGAAGATATTCTAAATTCAAAGCTTTATCGGTCATACTCCGAAATTCAGAAATCCTAGAAAATATTGATTCTACGTTAGCACATCCCCAACCTTCACATCAAAACAACGACTAAAAGAACTGGTCCACGAATACGAACACTTGTTAGCAGATGTTTCATGGAGACATACTTCATTTATCAGGATGTTGATGTCGGCGACAATAAGCTTGTGAAACAACATCGGTAAAAACTGAATGAAATGAAAGCGAAATATCTCATGGAAATAGTCAAATCCTGCTCGACAATGACTTTGTTGAACCAAGTAAAGTAATGGGATTAAACATGCACACTTGTGCCAAGAAATGACTGAAGCTACCGTAGTGACTCAGGAAAATGAACATTTCACAAAGACAGACTTATTCGCAATACCGATGATTGATGACTGCATCGATCGACTTGCAAAAGCCATGTACGTAATGATATTAGATCTTCTCAAACGATTCTGGCAAGTACGTCCCTCTGACGGATCGAGCTCGTGAAGTATCCACATTTATTACACCTGACAGATTGTTCCAGTAAAAGGGAATGATATTTGGAATGAGGAACTCATCCGGAACATTCCAATGGACAATCAACGATGTAGTATCGGGATTAGAAGGATGACATTGTGTAAGTTACCTCGATGATGTTTGGAAGGAATACATTAGACTCACGTAGCAGTTATTTGCAAGATCGAACAGAGCAATGTTGACTGTTTAGCGTTACCAAATGACTTATATCAGGCAAATTGTCGGGCAGGTAAGGAAAACCCTGTCAATGCGAAAATTAGAGCCATTTGAGGAATACCAAAATGCAAATCACAACTGACGCGCTTTCTCGGCAAGGCTTGTTACTACAGAAAATTATGTCGAACTTTCTCAGCCATTGCTTAGCCTCTGACTACTTGCTCAAGAAGAATTTACATTTAAATATCATATTTCAAAGTACTCCAGTCGTTTCTGCACCAAATGTTAGTTTCCTGTTCAAATTAGCTGTAGATGCTAGTGATATTGATTTGGCTGCTAGTGCTGTTTTATCTCAAGATGATATTTATGGGAGAGACCAACCTGTCTGCTACTTTTTCACGCGCATTTAAAAAATCCCACAAAATGACTGTACAATTGAAAACGAAAGTTTGTCTTTGATATTAGTTTACATCATTTTGAAGTTCTTCAAATCTGTGGATAGCGGATTATGTTGATCACAATCCTCTTGTTTTTTTGTTTTTATTTTTTCTGTAGAAAGTAGAGGGCAAACATTAGAAATTGTTAAGATGAAGTTTAATATAACGGGGTTTAACCTTGATAATAAGACATATTAGGGAAGAGATAATTTGATTGAAGATTGACACTATCGTATTAAGCGTTTATCATTGTTCATACTTTAATATCACAGGTGTAGCAAGAGAGATTTTTTCCTTTTAAAAATGCCTTTTTGAAGAAGTGTGTAATATTGAAGTCATTTCTTCTCCACGACCGTGAGTTTAAAGAGGCACTCCCACATGGTAACATTTTTAAAACACATTTTTTTAATGCCAACGGTCGATATTCGACGTGGCGACTACGCGCGGCGCGAGATATCGATAAAAACATGTCATTCCCCGAGCGTATTTTTCACATCCCGAAGTTTTACGATCGTTTCTGGTTATGACCCAAAATCCCCCGAAAGTGTGTTGTTGTGCTGATTGGCGATATTCTAGGGAGTCCAAAAACGTTCGAATGACGCAATTAGTTTACCTCCTACTGCGATGACTTTATATACATCATTATCAATGCCTTTACCTTTGGTAATTCTTTTTTAAAACTTCTCCTTAGTTTTTGTCGTTTTCATTATTCTCAATCAGTTGTATTAAATTTTTAAACAATACCACATAGATATCAGTTTTTACGTGTAAAATATTAGTTGCCTCTGATGACTATATTTTGTCGTCTGCCACACAGTTACGCGTGGTTCGATACATAGCGGCCGCCGCGTGTGGTATGAGCGCATACCACGCGGCGGCCACTATGCCTACTATGTATCAACCGCACCTATCTGTGCTAGTCACCTATGTGAATTCTGGTGGAATCCGCAAACTTTGTTTTTCGTTTGTTTTGCCGAGTCAGTAGGACTCGGCTTTCTCCCATGGGACATGACCGCTCACCGACGCGAGTGGTACTTCTGTGGCGTACAGCAGCATCAGCGTAGACTCGTAATCCATAGCTTAGTTGACAATGGCCCCATTGCCGAACGTTCTATGTTCGGAAGCTGAATTCAGGTGGGCCACCGGAATTCAAACTTTAACCTTTTTGAGGACATGTTTTTATCGATATCTCGTGATCCGCACGGAGTCGCCATGTCAAATATCGACCGTTGGCATTAAAAAATGTGTTTTAAAAATGTTACCAAGTGGGAGTGTCTCTTTAGGTTCCAAGACAAGAAATTTGACCTTTTTAATCTAACAATTCTCTAACATTTAATAAGCTCAGAACCCCCCTAATGTATACATTTTCTGAAAGCCTAGATATACGGGAACATTTTGGTAACCACAGTGTCGCCATTGTTTACATAACTATCACGTGACAAGGTAATTTGCATAACCTTTCAAAAATCGGTTTTCCCTATGTTTTGTCTCAATACTTCAAAATATCTGACTCAAACTTGCTGGAATGCAAGCTGTCACAACGCTCTTCCAAAGTGTGTCTCAGATTTTTATATCTTGCTTAGTTTTTTTGGAGCACAATTTTAAAGAAATCAACTACGGTTAAATTCACTGCTCTGGAAGTTTTTCTGGCATAATAATTGTTTAAGAAGGTTTAAAAAAATTCTGAGACACACTTTTGAAGATCCTTAGAACAGCTTGCACTCACACAAATTTCAGCCACATATCTCAAAGCATTGAAACAAAACATAGGGAAAACCGATTTTGAAAGGTTATGCAAATTACCTACGCTTACTGAAATATATAATTTATGGGGGTTCTGAGCTTATAGAGAATTGTTAGTTTAAAATGGTCAATTTCTTGTCTTGGAACCTTAATTAGTCAAGCTTTAAACTTTTTAGAGGCCATATTTACTAGTATACTAAAGATCAAGATAATTTCCAACAGAAGACATTTAGGATTGCTCTTTTGTTCTCTGTACATAATCAGTTAAGTATAAATACATGGCAGTACAGAGATTTAGACTTTTTGGGATCACGTGAGTGTTTACTTTCAAGACCCTCGCAATTACGCTGGATTTGCTTTGCGAACTCGGCAAAGTTTGGACCCAACGTCAAGCCTTTACGCCAAAGAAGGACTTACTTACTACTCAGTTTGTCTGGACTCAGCTCTCTTGAAACTAGTTAAGGCGTTTTCTGCCGTCCAAGCTGAGATAAGTAACTTGTAATATTTTATACAATTAGTCCCTCGTAATTAGTTTTAAAATATATTTTCAATAAAATCGCTGAGTTCACTGCCTATTCCTACCGTAATTTAATATGACTAACAAACAGTTAGCTATTTGTTTTAGCTTTTTATCTTGCTCTGCCATGACTAATTTGCGTCAGACAGTGGGGGTAGCTTTGATTTTATGCAAATGTTATACGCTATAACACCCTCCAAGAAAATTGTATTTAACGAAAGAACTTGTTAATGTATTGATTAGACCTTCAATTTTGTTCGGATAGTAATAATGTGTTTTTTCTAAACGTCCACTAGAAAACTACCCTCCCAAAGCAAGGTACTGCAGCTGTCATTAAGTAAGACATAACAGTACCTAAGTGTTAATGAAAATATATAGTGAATATCATAGTATAGGAGGTGTACGTCATCATTGTAACAAATAATGATGTAGCTTCCTCTACAATCACTGATTCTTCCTCCTACAAAATACATAGCTACTCGTTTATATCATTCAAGGACCACTTTTGGCTGAGAAAAACAAATGCAAGCAACCCCGATTACCAAATAAGATATAGAATCTCACCTCAAACTCAGCTTTTTTCTTTAATTTAAGTGCAGCATCTTTGATGTCACATGTCCTCTTTTCAAAATCTTGTGTTGCTTTTTTGAGCAGCTTGTGGTGTTTTTCCATGATAAGCTTTCTTCACACGGTATCTCCTGCATGACGAACATTCTCATCGAAACTTTGTAGTCTTCAGCCACAACCGTAAGTTCTTTTCGACTAGGTCTTCATTGATTGATGCCACATTGATTTAATATTCAGTGACTCACTGGATTTTGATAATTGCTCTACATATCTTTTTGACCATTTCACAGAATTCTGCACGAAAGATGAACATGCAAAAAAAATCAACGTACGTACGTACGTACCTACGTATGTATGTATGTATGTATGTATGTATGTATGTATGTATGTATGTATGTATGTATGTATGCATGCGTGTGTGTGTGTATGTATGTATGTATGTATGTATGTATGTATGTATGTATGTATGTATGTGCGTATGTATGTATGTATGTATGTATGTATGTATGTATGTATGTATGTATGTATGTATGTATGTATGTATGTATGTATGTGCGTATGTGTATGTGCGTATGTGTATGTATGTAAGTATGTATGTATGTATGTATGTATGTATGTATGTATGTATGTATGTATGTATGTATGTATGTATGTATGTGCGTATGTATGTATGTATGTATGTATGTATGTATGTATGTATGTATGTATGTATGTGTGTGTGTGTGTGTGTGGTGTGTATGTATGTATGTATGTATGTATGTATGAGTGTATGTATGTATGTGCATGTGTGAATGTATGTATGTATGTATTATGTATATGTATGTATGTATGTATGTATGTATGTATGTATGTATACCTATGTATGTATGTATGTATGCATGCATGCATGTATGTATGTATGTATGTATGTATGTATGTATGTATGTATGTATGTATGTATGTATATATGTCTGTCGTTTTTGCACGGTCGAGGGGCGTTAAAATGAATACAGAATGGAGTGAATTTGTTGTCCGCGCCCTTAAATATCACGATATGTTGATTTCTTAACATCGGTTTTTAGCAAAACAATAACAAGGAATTAGTTACGTCGGCTATTTTAGCAGACATCATCACATAGTCATGCAAATTATGAAAGATAAGTACTTCTTGTATTAGTTAGGTGGCTTAGCAGCAAAAAACAACATCATCGTGATAGGGATGACAAAAATGCTAAATTTACTACAGAGGTTTTCATATATGTATAGACCAAATTAGCTATTGCTCTAAGAATTGTTGGGCCGCAGGAAAGGCTCGATAACGTCATAAAGTCAAGATGACCGCCATTTTATTGCTTGAAAAAGTTAAAAGACGGTTGATTTTGGCAGTTTTTAATTTCTAAGTAAACTGACACAAACGTCACAACTTAAGATGAAACATTAAATTGATGTGAATCAATAATAATGATTCAATCAAAACGCCAAAATGGCCGACCTTATATAAAATGTGTGCCGTCATGTTGACTGATATTAAGATAATGTTAATTTGACCTGTTTTCAATATTTTCTTGCCTTCACTGAAATCAAACTCCGAATAACGGAAAACAAACGTAATTTGTAACAGGTCTGACGCTGAGCGAGGGCAGCGTAAGGTACAACATCGTTGATGTTATTATGCAACAGTATGCTAATTTTTTCGTCATGGTTGCATATGCCAGGGAGGATGAGCGTCGGAACGTAGCATGAACTTATAGCACAAACTCACAAAACGAGTGTTTCGAAACATAGCGGCTGCCGCGTGGTATGCATACTTTTCTGGTAACTGTGCAGAGACTATTAAAAACTACCTAGTCAATATAACGCCTGTGGGATGAATGGCCTCCAATGTTTTCTGGATTAACAATAGACTATAGCAATTCAATCGGAAATGCCAAGTTTACCTGGTCCAACGAAATCAATAACAACAGAAAAAATTAAGCGATTCAGATCAGTTTATTTTAACAAGGCCGAGAACAGAGGACGACAGAAGCAAAAAAATACTTGTTTATTCCCGTTGATGGCTTTCCACCACACGATTTTTAATTCCCACGTGAGTTGGCCGTTCGTTCTCGCGAGTGTTGGCTTGTTTACAGAATGCAGCGCACGGTGGTAATGGAATCCGGCTTTCAAAAGAGATCGAAATAGTAATTTTGAACTAAGTTTCCCGCATTCTCTGGAAAAAAGAGATTCTTTTGTCGGTAAAACACATTGCCGAGTAGGATCTGTGGTTGATGACATCTTTAATTTCACTCAAAATGGCCGTCTCCATGTAAACAACCCGAAGTGCAATCTGTTCAAACTCGTAGGTATAGAGATTCCAACCTGAACACATTCAAGTACATGCATTAGGGAACGAGCACAATTAACGGCAGGGGGGGGGGAAGAGAAAATATGGTGGTGCGTATATTTTGTACAGCCCCCCTAACACCAGCAAAAATTTTAGTGGCCCCCCATCACCGGCAACAACATTTTTGTGGCCCCCTCCCCAAAAAAGAGAGAGTACATAGGTACAAAGTTGTACATATATATATATAATCCTTATAACTTTTAATATATGCTTTAGTGAAAACAACATTCTTGCATTCTTGAAATAAATAATAAACAAATAAATATATAAATAATAAACAAATAAAATAACTTTACTTCAACTGAGTATCTGTATGATGTTTTCAGATGTTGGGGAAAAAATATATAACATGACCATTGTGATTTCAATGCACTTTTCACAACCCGTGTCTGCCTTTCTATGACTACCCAAGATATTCAATGTTACTCCACTGTAATGACAGTCTGCCATTGGAATAGTCCTTCATGGGCTAACTATAAAAGACCCATTAATGCCATTTTCCCCCCTTTTTTCAGTATTTTGTCCTGTGTTCCACTACGTATTCTAGTTCTGAACTACCTATTAGCCATTCCACATTCCTGTGTGGAACAGGTTGAACGGTTATTTGAGGAAAAATAGGCAGTCCATAGCAGTCCAACCTGCCACATGCTAGTATTGGAAATATGACATGTTAAAATTTGAACATTAATCACTGGCTATGAATGTGAAATCAGACTCAGCCATGTGAAGTAACCATTCATTAGCAGTCCTATTGAATTCATGATAGAAGGGAAGATTGTCAATGGATTGAATGGTAGCTTACACATGTGGCGGTAAAAATTTAGACATGCATTAAATAAACTCCAAGGACTGACTTGTTGTCAATTCTCATGTTTTCACATCCCTATTGTCTATTTAATTTAAATAAATTAGGCGGCACTCATGTGTAGAGTTGATTTTACTTGGGTTAAGTTTTCAGGTGAAATTACTCATGTTTGCACTATAGAAATGCCACATGGGTCACATTTACCAGTTAAATTGTTCTCAGACTTAAATATTTAGTGGCTACAGAAGCAACGGTTTGCCATTTTAAAGTGACAGTATAAAGCTGTAAGTTTTTGATTTTGTTAATATTTTTGTTATGTATCAACTGCACTTACTTCATTGGTTCACAAATTTAAGTTGAATTAGCTCGTTGATATTATCAATACAACCAACATACACTTTGTGTGCATGTATATTATAAAAGTTCACTGTTATTGTGTTCAATTGAAGTTTAGTCCAGACCAAAATGTGTTTACTAACAATAACAATGCTGACTGTACATAATACAGGTTGTGAAGACTGGATATTTGAACGTGTTTTAGAAAATAGAATAACATTAGCAATACTGGCTAACATGATTTTGAAAAGAGAGAAAAACCTGTAGTCGATGTACGAAGAACACAATTTCTGCCAAAATTATGAAGTTACAGCCTATCCCTTAAATATAATTAGCATTGGTTTCATTCATCTCCATTCAAAAAAACGAGACCAGGGATTTTCAGTATAAACCAATGAATATGACAAGAGGGAAGTCATGCAGATGGCTGCAAACGTCTGTGAGCAGCCTCTAAATTAAATCAGCACAGATCAAATTTTAAACATCGTTTATTTTTATTTTCAAAATGTGCAATAATAAACACATGTTCACCGCAAAATGATTGGAACCTGCATTCTAAAGGTACTCACATTTCCAGACGTAATATGGTTGGATCTGTCATTTAATTTTTCTCATACGGTCCACGTTTCGCGTACGTCCGTCAGCAACTGGCTATGCAGTCATGTACATGTACGTCAGATCATCACACAACGACGAACACTCTTGCGACGGTTCTGCATCTGCCATTGTAAAACTTTCGCGATTACAACTTACATAAAACTTAATGGAAACGCAGTACAGGTACTGTTCATCCCCAAACCGTTCAAAAGTCGAGCCGGATGGACTAACGGTTCTGACGATGTATGATGTCGTGACTTTGGAAAGAGTTGTGTTGGAAGAGTGGACGGGACGCAACAGGGTATGAACGTAAGGGTCCCGTAAATGAGTACGCTGGGATTTAACGAGGCTGATCAGAATTGCAACAGGGTTCACTTAGTGTGTTGGACGTCCGTATTTTAACTGATCTCTTCATATAAAGTCAATTTTTGCTTATTAGAAAAATCTAAAAGAACAGTTTACGCGTACTTGAAATGTCAAAATTTTGCGACGATCACGACCCTTGACCTTTCGAATTTGACCAATGATTTGTGTTCCCACACGATCGTTATTGGATATCACATTGCATCTCTCAAATGAGATTGCGCAGATTTTTTTGAAGTAATGGCTGTTCAGACCAGCTGAATCTTACGAATTATGGCTGATTTCTCGGTCATTTCTTCCCCAGTGACGACACATTTTTAGTCAAAACAGCAAGTGAGTTCGGTCTAAGTGGTAATGTTTCAGTTGGCATGAAGGTAAAGTGTATTTCCCCGCGACAGTGTTGGATGCAGTGACCGAGATAGCAAGTCGTCGTGGACGATAATTTTCCATTCATCCGGTAAGTATTTGAAATGCATATTTATAAAGGGCAATTACGAAATTAGTATGCCTTATAGAGAGGCTTTTCTCTGCACATTGATGTTTTCCTGGGAAGCTTGGTTTTGTATATGGCCCGACATTTTTAACCTGAGCTTTAGGGGTGAAAAGAAAGTACGTATCTGTATACCTGGACAGGGCGGAGGGAGGTGTACAGTGTGGCCATTAACACAAAACAAAGCTGGGCTTGAACAACGCCTAAGCTTAGTTTGCGTCCATGATCACTCAGTGCAAAAACACTGCTATAAAAAAATAGGCGAAATGAAATATTAAAAAAAAACAAACTACCGGTAGATCGTAGGATGAACATGGCTATGTAAACTTATGATTGTTTGTACCACCCGGTCTTACTTGCATTTTTTACTTCTTTTATACATGGTTAGTTTTAAAATCCATTGTTAATATGATATTGCCAGGTAAGAAGCCTTGTATTGAAAGACAGAAATATATTTAGAAATGTGAAACGTCTTAATTTTCAAGGGACAGCAGCTGTAATGTTTAATGAGTTCAATAATTTGTTTGCCTCATGTATAAACATACTTTCTTGTATTGATTCAAATTATGAATTATGATGCCCTCACATGGCTGTGGCTACTACTCAAGTCAATACAACATACACAAACCCAATACATTTCTAGACATATATGTTACACTTTCAATGTATTAATTTTGCACTCGCAAAGATGTATGTAAAAAATTCCTCTATGTGTATGTAACAAATCACACACATGTTCTGAAACTTTATTGTAAAGTTGGTAATTGTCTTAATAAATGTTGCTAAGTTCATTCTCGTCTTTCTGTTTCAATTCAGTGTGCATGTCAGCCAAGGCCCAAGAGAAATTTGGCAAGAATAATCATGACTTACGTAAAGAAGTCTTCAATGTCAAATTTCAAAACAAAATAGGACATGAAAGACAAGACTTGGCCAGAGTTAAATGAACTCTTTTAAAAACTAATCTTTGACTAAATCACTTTTCACTGTGTCTATGAAATTTGTTGAAGCCAAAAATTTATTAAATGGTCATCAGACTTACAGATATGTTTTGTGCTTTTTATTTTGAACGTTTGGAAAGGTGAGTCTGCTTGTGTTTGCTGTGTTCAGGTGAGTCAGAGTTGCTTTTAACTCTCTTTGGCCTGTCTTAGTTTTAGGCCAAATATGGTTAAATTACATCTCCAACCAATTGTATCATATAATTCACCGAAAGAGGCTGTGTTAAAAAGTACTTGATTTTACTGGAATTTGATTTCACTTATTTGATGTTTGCTTACACCTTGCAAACATGCAAATGTAACAATGTTTACCAAATTCATAACGGCAACATCAAATAAGTAAAATCGGGTGTCAAATCAGTACTTTTCATGGTGCTCTTTTTCTGCCAGGATGACCCTGTCATTCATATGTGCATTCAAAATAACCATTCGTTCACATACGTGTGAGTGGATTCAGAATAACCATTCGTTCACATGTATGTGAATATTTCGGCCTATACACATGTTACCTACGTGCTTCTGAAATGAATGTGGACTGCCTGACTGCCTATTCCCTATGCACATGCATTAAGCCATGCCAACTAGCCATGTGAATGCTAATTTCACATGGTACTGACAGGCATTCCTGTTCTATAAGGGATTCCTATTGCATGATGAAATAACCAGTTTCAACCGAGCCTCTGTATCGTTACCAACCATTATTACTGATGACAAATGAAGTCAATTTTCAATAATAATATTGCTCATTTTACACATAACTGCATTGTGAGGTTTAAGACTTGGTATTTCATCATGCTACAAAAAGTTTAACAAGGAACTCCAGTTTCAACAATGAACAAAAATGCTGAAAATATTCTCTGTCTGTCATGGTGTAAATTATTTTGGTGCCCACCCCTTACTTTCCCTGGAATTTTCATGGCCCACCCCAAGAAAACTCATTTTTTTTCGTGGCCCCCCATTTTCTCTTCCGGCCCCCCTGCCGTTAATTGTGCTCGGTCGCCAGCGGCCTTCGGCCGCTCTCGCTGCGCTTGCTATAATTGGTGAAACATAATAATTATGACATCATACAACCAAAAAATGGCAACCAAAAATTAAAAAATGGATGATTAATATGTTCACTATGCTTAGTACAATAGGACATGTACGTGATAAAATGACAGTGCACAGTAATGTAGTAAGAAGTGTAAAAAGTGTAGCCAATACTCTCAACAAAAGTGACGAATGATTATGATGTTATTGTATACATAGAGCCACGCTCCTGTTTAACGCTATTGGAAAAGACGCCTTGTGCAATAATTTGCTAAATCACGCCCAGGCACACTTTGCCAGAATATGGACAAGCGTGTGCATTGCAGAACAAGCTTAATCTGGTTACTATGCGCGTTACTGTCAGCAAACATTCCAGCGCGAGATTCGAACGTCTCCTTCATTCTGATCGTACGGGCTACGGTGAAATTAACGAAATCGAGCGATATTTCTCAGGATTTCATATGAAATACAGTGTTGACTGAGCATATTATCGATAATGTCTGCGTTTTCGAAATGTTTCAAAAAAAGTCCACTATATATATATATATATATATATATATATATATAATATATATATATATATATATATATATATATATATATATATATATATATAATATATATATATATATATATATATATACATATATACATACATATATATATATATATATATATATATATATATATATATATATACATACATATATACATACATGTATATATATAATATATATATATATATATATATATATATATATATATATATATATATATATATATATATATATATATATATATATATATATATATTATATATATAAATAGATCGAGTGCGATAATGCGGCAAATAGTAGGCTAAGATTAGCGGTCATCCATCATGTCACCAAGCTTCAAGTGAACGGTAATTTCATCGCAGAATCCTCATAAAATTTAATGCATACTAGTAATATTTCTTTTAGTCTGAACACAATGGGAACTATTTTGTGATTATAAGATCTTGAGCATTTTGTTATAATCTATTTAAAAATCATCGAATGAATCTAAGAGTGTTTTTTAATGAAAGCGGGGGCAAATTTCATAAATTATTGATAATTGCACAATCATCAAATACATCTCGAACGAATTTTACATTTTTGTCTAGCTTTTAGCACGCTCAGGAAAGGAGAACCCATTAAACGTAACTGATTTTTCAATTTTGTTTGGTTTAAGTCAAAATACAAATTCCCTTTTGAAGGTTGATTTGTAGGCATTTACTGTTCTCGCCAAACGATGCATGATAAAATTTAAATTTTCGATGGGAAAATGGCTTTGTACCTCTATCCAAATCAGTTTTGTTGTATGTAGTGTATGTTTTTTGGTGATCTCTCTTCCAAATGATTTGGTAGAATTTAAGAAAATGTCTTGTACATTTATTTATTTCAGATACAAGGAAATGAGACCTGGTAAATTTGATTAAACTACCCTTTTCTTGTGAGTGTGCTAATTAATGCTGAAACATTTTACAAAATCACTGAATTATTTCAGCCCTCGTATTAAAAATGAACTATTTTTGGTGGATGCAAAGAAATGTAATCAATATCATCTGTCTGTTGAAACCTTAAAATATTAACGGCAGGAACCAACAGTTTTTGTCTGGAATTTGTAGGGACTGTGCAGAGATGTCTTTGCAGCTTTCAGGGACCACTCCGAGGAGACCCTAAATATTTTAGAGACCACACTGACTTGACCTTGAAACTTTCAGGGACCACCCAGATGAGTCCTTGAAACTTTTAGGGACCACCCAGATGTGACCCTAAATCTTTCAAGGACTATCCTGGTGTGACCTTGAAACTTTCAGGGACCACCCAGATGAGTCCTTAAAACTTTCAGGTACCACCCAGATGAGTCCTTGAAACTTGTAGGGACCACCCAGATGTGAGCCTGAATCTTTCAAGGACTATCCTGGTGTGACCTTGAAACTTTAAGGGACCACAAGGATGAGTCCTTGGAACTTTCAGGGACAACCCAGATGAGACCCTGAATCTTGCAAGGACTATCCTGATGTGACCTTCGCTCATCAGCTTGTGCAATCACAATCATTACTTGGTAAAGCTGACAGGCAGAGGAATCACCTCGAAGTTAAGATTATGTAATGGCTTAACCCGGCGTCCTCATGGCTCCAATGTGTGACTGGTCGGCCGGCGCCGAAACACGTCTTTGCGTATTAATCACGCGACGAGATCTACAAGGCATGTTCTCCCTGGCATAAATGTGATGAACTGGGCAGTGGCTTAACCTTCAGTTGATTTAAACGAGCGTCCTGACGATTAATGGCAATGTACTCGCTTGTTGAAGTATGCTGTCGCGAGCTGACGCGACGCTGGTCTTAACAGTAAACAATTTGCATGATGGCATATTCCATTTTAATCTACAGGGACACCTAGGGCGCATCGCGGGATTGTGTAAAGTCCCGGGTAAGGTACATGTTGCTCTTTTATGCTGTAAAGTTTTTCCCACTGTTTAAAATACTGTGGTTGTATGTTACAGTCTTCATGATTAATTTGGAGATGTAGTCAATGATGCTTTTCTCGTTAAGCGAGACACTGAATCGTACACCAAATAATATGGTCCTTGCTAATTAACATAATAAAGGTCACGGGTCACATTGTTGTGAGACTCTGCATTGTTTCAAGTCGATTGTGTAAACGACGCGACGTTCGAATGAATTTTGTCCACTGCACTAATTCCTTCATCGGGAAAGGTTACCGATTGTGAATTTAAGACGTCTATTACCCCAATTAGTTAATGACAGGACTACATGGAAAGCAACGGAATACTGAATATCGCCAAGGAATTTGGTGTGTGTTACCAAGGTCCTTTGTGGAGTTACAGTGCTGTTCTCGATCTCGACAATGATGTCAGCAACTGTGATCGTAACGTGAACATGACTAAGTCTATGAGTCCTTGAATCTTTCAGGGACCACTTGAGGTGTCACTGAATCTTTCAGGGACTATCCTAATGTGACCGTTAAACTTTCAAAGACCGCCAATACGAGTCCTTGAAGCATTCAGGGACCACCTTGATATGTCCCTGGATCTTTTAGAGACCACTCTGATGTGACCTTGAAACTTTCTAGGACCACCCGCACGATTCCTTGAAACATTCAGGGACCACCCGGATGAGTCCTTGAAACTTTCAGGGACCAACCTTAGGTGTCCCTGAATCTTTCAAGGACTATCCTAATGTGACCTTGAAACTTTGAGGGACCACCAACATGAGTCCTTGAAACTTTCGGGAACACCCTTATGTGTCCCTCAATCTTGTTAAGGACCACATAGATATGACCCCTAAACATTGCTGAAATAGTAAAGAACCAATCAGATATGATCCCGAAGCCTTCAAATGCATCCAGGTCCTCTAAACAATACAGCAATCATCAAGTTTTAACCTTTATTCCTGACATTTTCAAGAATGTGTATCAATGAGATGAAATATCCTTAAAATTGTCAAAAAGGATAAATTTACAATTTTGAATAGCGGATGGCTTTAAATACTACAATTTTTTATGGTACTTTAACATTTAGTTCGACAATTACAGTTTTGATATTTTCACTAGAAAAATTGATAATTACTAAATGCTTAGAGTAAACCCTCTCTTAGAGAGCATATTCTGTGACTTTTACTATTCATCTTATAATCACAAAATAGTTCCAATTGTGTTTCTGGCCCTTTACTGATGGTCGCATCTCCTTCCCGTTCAATGAAATTTGTGATCATTTACATTACGCCGTTTTTCTTATACCTCGATTTTCTCCTAACTGTTAGTCAGTGTTGGTTATAAGTGTATTGATACAAGACAGGACACTGTCCGAAAAATGTTCAAAAATGTCGATACATTTTTATAATTTATGAATTTCTGTCTTCAAACTTTGCACAATATTTTTAACTACATATTGATCACTCCATAAGGTATATATAAAAACCTTTACAGCCCTGATACTGTTTTTGCGAACCGAGGTCGTTAGGCATAAGGGCCCTCGCACGCTTAGGCCCTTCCGACGTACAATGTCGGTTCGCAAAAAAAATCTGGGCCGTAAAGATTATTATTAATTATTTAAAAATTGTCTTTGTCAAAAAAAATCCAATTGATATAAAGGAAATTAGAGCAACTTTACACAACTGTTCAACCCTAGACAGTGATGCGGTATCATAAGGAAACCCTTGGCTCAAACTATGTTGTTAGACACTCATTACAATGACAATATGTAAGTTGGACAATTTGTGCTATCTCATACCCTGTGTTTTTTTAAATTAACAGGCGTGTTACACACTTGCACAGGGGAATTGGTAACAGCCAGAGCTTCTTTACATTGACAAAAAGAGTGCACTTAATTAGGTGTTTAACGGTTGTTCTGGGTAATGTTGTTACACATGCCCCCCGACTTACAAAGCTCAGCTTTGTTCGAGAGGTTTATTTCTTAGGTTAAGAAATCAATCAATTTTGCTTGAATACTATCCCTTATATATATATATATATATATATATATATATATATATTATATATATATATATATTATATATATATATATATATATATATATATATTATATATATATATATATATATATATATATACACATGCACTTGATGTAAATTCCTTCAACTTGTTTACAAACACTTTCTAAAGGGGTCTAAGCTTCATAAGATCTTTAATAGAAACACAATTTTGGAGAGTTGCAGTTGTATGAAGAATATGACTGGTGTAATCAAATTACATAGTAAGAGAATCATAATCGGGCACCAATGTGCAGATAGACCAGCTTATTGTAATTGCCGGGACAAGTCTACACGCCCCTTGAAGGGTAACTGTCAAGGAAAAGGTGTTGTTTACAAGGCCAAGGTATCAATGTGAGATACAACTGAAAAGGTCTACGCTGGACTCACTGATAACACCTTCATAACGCATTTCGTTAATCACATGCAATCGTTCCGTAACGTGAAGTTTCGGCACTGCACAGAGCTTTCCAAGTACTTTTGGTCCTTAAAAAACCCCCAGATGTTCGACATTTTCGTGGTCATTATTGACAAAGCATCAAGTTACTCTTAGCGATGTAATCTTCGTATATCAGAAAAAATACACATTATCAATGCTTACAAATCTACGCTGTTTAACAAACGCTCAGCGTTGGTTCTAAATGTTGCAACCAAACAAATATTATTTATCAACTTTCAACACCACCTACAAAGAGAACAGTACATCCCGATCATACATATATAAGAATGTTAAGCTAAAATACCTTTCACAAACCTTTCACTTCTTCTCCCTGATGATTGCAGGATGCACGAAACTTAAGTAACAGATATCGTTACTTTGTACTTGAAGTAATACGGATAGTTTTCAATCGGATTCGAACCCACAACATACGGCATCAGTCGCCTAGCTGAGAGGCCACAGACAGAATCACTCGGCTAAATCTCCACTCCCAAAAAGAGTGGTTCAATAGCCGGCTAAGTTGTTACATTTTTCTGACTGAGACCGCTCAACACGTTGTAGAGTTCATGAAGCACTCACGCACGCATGCTCACTATCATACATCGCACATACATAATTTTGTGTTATTATACACGCCAAGATTCCCCGGCACAAACGCTGTAGGTTCGAAATCATTTCCATATGAAAAGAAAACCTTACTTGAGGTGTGTACTACAAATATCACGGATGATGTTCATATTCATAAACATAATGATCTTTTGTTCTACTTGATCGGTAGTTCATTTACTCTCTTTAGTGTTGACAAAGGTTACTTGACACAGATAGAAATTTCGCTTGTATAAAGACAAAAAGGCCCTGCCAGGGATTGTAATTGACAGCTAACGACCCGGGCAGAATTCAATCAGGTGCAAACGTCACAAGTTTAAATAATAGCCGAAATTTGTCATCCAGTGGAAGTGAGTTGGCAGTGACTCCAGACAACATGAGAAGTAAGATTGCAACCTCAACAGACAGTCCACCTGGTCCAGGTACGTCGGATATGTCAACCACCGAACACTAGTGGACAAAATAGACACATCTACTTCAGAACCCCCACGTGAAATTGCTGATATCAACCTAGTTCTGACAAATTTGGAGGAAACAACAAGCGCTCATGAGAGGAAATTGTTAACTCTGGAAAGTGGTATGGAGTTTGCCAGTCAAAAAGTGGAAAGAATTTGTGAGAGTTACAATTCTTTTGAACAGTACGCTAGGAAGTATTCAGTTGAGTTCCATGGAGTATCATTGTCTGATAACTCTGTCAAGACTTCAACAGAGCAAAACTGAAAGACATTAAAACATAAAATATCGGTCGTCCTGTTGGTTCGAAGCGGTTATTAACTGCGGAAAATTTGACAAAGACGAATGCTGATACATTCCACTCGGCAAGGAAGATGGTGAAAATGGTGAAAAACCGACAAAGTATTTTTGTAACTTTAAGAAGCATTGTTATATTTCGTCGTCTGTGTCTTGCTGTCTTTATGTTTGCTAATGTTAATCTTTAGTTTCTTATAACACTAGTAATAATCCCAGTTTGTCACTTTGCGTAGACCAAAATGAAGTTTTTCTATTGATTTACAGTAAAGTCAGCCAGCGGCATTAAAAATATGCAATTTAACACTGCGGCCTCCTTTCTACTAAGGTTTGCACGGACCTCGCTCAGCCGTCGGTTCGCGCAAACATCTGGTTTTTATCAATAACCAGATGATCTGTTTTCTCGAGAACAATCCATAAATATTTGGCAAAGTGAGAAAATGCCTCAAAGTGTAGCAACCTGGAGTGTTCGTTACATACATATGGAAGAAAAAATGCATTTCATGAATTTATTATCTGAATAGAATCATGAAATACATATGAAAATGAAGTGCGAATGAATGTTATTTGTCATCAGCGGTGTTTACTGTTTCACTGCCTGGGAAACATGCGTCTGTTCATGTGACCTCAAATCGTTACACTGTACGCAAACATTAGAAATTTTAGATGGCACATCTGTTGCTGCTGACTTGAAACATGGGTTCGTAAAGCTCATCTGTTTCTATAGCTTGTATATTAGAGGCAGTGAGTAACCACGATGCAATAAGAAATAGAGCGTAGACAGGCATACTACAAAAAGAGTATTGCCGGTGGTACCGTGAACAGACCATTCACAGACCTACGAAAAGTCAAATGGCGTTTGCTAATATTCGATGAGGATCTGGTAAGATTCATTACCCGATGCATTAATTGTTACGCTAGACAGAGGAGAAGGGCATATGCGAGGGAACGTCAAAGATCGGCCTTGACACCGACGACGGTTGTCAAAATGAGAGCATTCATTGGAGTGATGGTGCTATTTTGAATTTGCTAGCAGCCTGAAATCCACCTCTATTGGTCGGACCATGTTTGCTTTGGTCATAATTTCGTCGAGAGAACTTTTTCCTGTGATCGCTTCAAGCTACTGATGCAATATTTTTACTACAGCACACAGCCATACTTTGTTCGTAACACAGCCATGTATACAGCCAAAAAAAAGTGAGAAACGGATAGAATGTTGAAAGTACGAAATGTCATTGATCGAGTGAATGCAAACAACAGAATGTACCGAAGCCCGATGTGCGAACTGGCAATTGAAAAAGGAGTCATCCCCTTCTGGGGCCGCAAAAGAATGTTCTCTACAATCCAGCAAAACCGCATGATTATGGTATTAGAGCATGCACTCTCAGTGAGTCTGCCAGGGGTTATGTTTTCAATGACAAAGTCCATCAACCTATTGCTGATAACTGTCATCACCTTCTTGATCCCGATGCTGCAGACGACCCCCGGGTTTTCAGGGGAAACAAACCTGGGCAAGTTGTTTCCCGGCTGATTCGACCTTACTATGAGTTAGGACATCATGTCATTATGGACTCATATTACACTTCTGCCCTGTTTTTTGACCATCTCTACGTGCATTATATTGCTGTAACGGAAACCTGCAGGATGTACACCTCAGGTTACCCGATGAAATAAAAAATGCCGCAAACTATGATCCAAAAGTCAAACCGCCTGATGTTGACGATGAAGAGCGATGGCCACATGGTACTTTCTCGGTATTTCAAGACAGCGCAATGACAGTATGTCCCTTGAAAGATACAAAAATGGTGAAATTTATGAGCACAGCAGTCTCTGCACGAAGACCGTATCGAGTGCTAGCGAGGTGTCGATGTAAAGATAAAAGAACCTGTGCTTTTGAACAAATTGAAGTAATATGCCCGAACGTTGCTGTATATACAATCAGTACTTCAGAGGTGTTGACTTGACTGACCAACAGCTGGCTTACTACACGCCGGGTCGATCATTGCCACGGTGACATAGAGCTGTGTTTTACCACGAGCTGAACAAAGCACTCATGAACGCTTTCAACAACATGGCATCAGTTCATGGATACGGTCAGAGTGGATCGAGATACAGACGTCAGCTCATGTTTTCCGCCAAAGTAGCAAAACCAGCTGATCGGTAATTTCTCATCACGGCAACGTCCCCAAGAGCAACTTGTCTGACGGCACCATGTCCCATCCTACCAATGTGGAAAGAGTTGGTCATCGAATGGGTCGCAATCCGGACGGAAGACGTAGTTGCGTGATGTGTCGCCTTGCAGGACAGATAGTAGGCCATGGAACTTGTCCCAATCATGTTCATGAGACAATCAACTATTGCCTCACTTGCCAGTTACCACTGTGTCACCAACCGTACAGACTAGCATGCTGGCGAGAGCACAATGAGTGAATGTGTGTTTGCAGAGGACAGCAGAACTTGACTATGCACGGACTGAACATTAGTCGGTATTACAGCCCTTTATTACACAGTTGACATGGAAATAAAAAAAACATTCACTTGCAAACTATCGGTGAGTACGATGTACTTTTTTGTATGGTTGTGTGAAGTGAATGATTGAGTCTAACACGTTTGCCTTTGGGGTAATGATCGAGTTACAACAATGATTGCATCGGACGATCGCTAGACAAGGTCTCAGCCAGAGCAGTTCCTGTTTTGGCAGAGAACGAGTTGGTGTGCGATGAAAAATGAAATGCATCTGAGTAGCTTACAGTAAATTTCCCCGTGCTGTCATCTCTCAAATGCGTAACAAAAATATTTTTTATCATGCAAATAGTACTCGACATTTACATATGGCTCCCTAGGCTGTAAGAACCTCGAATACATCAACACAGTAATAATCACATGTAAGCTCAGGGTAGTTCAGACCATAACTAATCAAACTGACAGCTTCCGACTGACAAACATGGGAAAGTGATGATTAGCCCTGTGGGAACCCGTCGCCTCAGTGTCAATACTCCAAGTTGGATAAAAATATTCAAAATTAGGACTGAGCACAGAATTATCAACTTAGAGAGGTCCATATATCTTTCTTTCATGAATTTGACTTTGTTTGTACCGTCTATTTACTGTCTGTTCTGTGCTGTTTTGTGTCTATGTTTACAACTATTGTCTTACAAATTTTGACCTAGTGTTATTGGATTATGGATTGGTATGATTGCGATTATTTTAGAGAGCTAGCTGCCAATTACTTTATAAAATGGTGAATTTCAAGTTATATCGACATTTTGAAGTGATGCTAAATAAGTTAATATGAAAACAAAGGAATAGGGCTTGATGCTGAATTGTGAGGGGCGGGGGCTATTTTTCTCCAAAAATAAACCTACATATAACTGCATGCTATTAAAGTAATGCTCGGTTTTGAAGTCAAGCAAGTTGACGCTCTAATATTTTTCAAGTTACATAAAAATACACAAGAGTAGATCCCCATTGACTTCTAAAGAAAGGACCAGTGTTCGGATGATATGCCGCTAGCCTTGGGAAATATTTGAAGTAATATCGATGTTTCAAAGTCATATTGATTAGTTTCCTTAATAGCTCAAGTTAGATATAAAAGTACAAGGACGGAGCAGAATGAACAAGGGCTGGAGCTACTGTTTTTAAAGAATATACCTGCAATATACAGGGAAACTTTAAAGGTCTCCTGGACATATTTGAAGTTAACACATTATAGGTATTTTAATATGGCATTGGCAGCACATAAACATATACATTTTCTCTGGACACCTTTGAGGTGACGGACGCTTTTGTAGTCAAGCGTGAAATCAGTGCATTCAATATTAACATACAAACTACTTATAGAAATTCGCGGAATATACAAATATCCCAGTAGGCCTAATTAGAATAGTGTGCTCGGAAACACTGAGCATGATAAGCCTTAGGTATGATCAATAAATATCAGCGGTCTGGCGCAATTTGTATACTGAATATTGACATATCCTAGTATCATGAATTTAGTTAATTTGCAAATAATTTAACTATTAGAATGTCACGCTGATTAAAACTTACAAGGCTAACGGGTCCTCCTAAATTCAAGGAATGGCAGAGGTCGGGTCATAATCAATTAACTAATGGTGATGAAGCGCCAAATTGCAGAAATTCATAAGGTATTCAATGGGATTTTAATAAGAATTTGTTTTTCATAAACTTTAAAACAGAAATAGATCTATGTATGGTTAATATACAACAGAAGTCAATTCAAAATCGATGGTCTCAGTGCTTATGTATAGTCCAATTACCAAAATCTTGTAAAATGCAATTGAGCTATGCATGTGTATCACACGCATGGCTTAGACATGGTTAAATGTTGTGTTGAAGCCAAGCCTATTAACGGCCGGCTCTTGTACTGGGCATGTGTACAGTTCAAGTTTAATGAGCCCATTAAACCAGTTATAAAAATAATGCTCAATTAGGCCTCGTTTCGCAAGAAAAATGCATTGGAAATTAAAAATGTAAGAGAAGTGGATGCAATTATTAAAACGACTCGAACAAGAGATCATTCATATCAAGCAATGAATAAAACTGTAATTCGACTACAAGGATATCAAGTTCGACTAAAAACGTGGGGACACCAATGAGGTCTCAATACATGTTCCTCAATGCTCGCTCTGTTGTTGTGATATATTTTAGCCACGATCCATCGTGGATCCGACGTGTGTTCGTCACTTTGGTCTTGTGAGTCTATTAATTTGCATTTGCTGAATAACTTTACTCTCACACAATATTTACAATGCAATGTGTTTAAATAGATGTAAAAAAAGTAATTGTTGACTCACGCAATCCAGTGACATTGCCTTCGTTTGCCCATGTTTTCTTCGGTTTCATCATTCTCCTTATCAAGTTTAACGCCTTTTCACTTTCCGCTAGAAACTCTTTGTTGATACTGTTCTTGTAAACAGGATCGTGAAGATTACATAAAACATCTTCTTCCAGCGATGGTTTTGGAAGACTGAAAACTTCAAATGTAGGGAAACATTGTAAAATAGTCTCTCCAATGTCTGCATGTTCAGTCGTCCTTTCCTTTTCTTTGCACTGGCTTCTTTGTCTTCGTAACACCTAACATGAAAATGAGATTGAAAGAAATTTGACGACTCTGAGGTATGTTCACTTTTGTCCTTAATTCGGACATATTATAAAAACTGGAATACCTTTCTAGGAATCTCGTCACCATCTTAGGTGTTTCCACTTTATACGCTCACGATCATAGAAAGGTGTCACCATAGATACAGCATTACAGAAAAGGTATTCATAAATTATTAGAATCACCACAACTTGCCATCTTAACAAATAATGTTGTGCTTGGTTTTCTTTCTGGTGTTTGGGTTGCAAAGGTAAATGTGAGCCTGTTTCCAATATCTCGGATTTAAAGAAATACAGAATATTCTTGTAATAATGGGAATAATCACCATCTCCTACTTTTTAAAAGAGCTATGTTCGGTGAAAAGAATATAATAGGTTCCTGGGAGGTAAAGTTATATTTTTGGTTTTTCTGTCTAATTACAATGCTGTAAATTCGAAGGCAAACGGACAATTTCTCATTACAAACTATGGTCAAGCATTGCGTGATGGTTGTCTTTATTGTACTATTCTAGGTTTTGTCAAAGAATGCAAATCTCAAACACTGGACAAAATGCTTGGTATATGTTCAGTATATTTACGTGTAGTTATGCATACGGAAAACTCTATTAATTGCATGCATAACGTATATCTTTGTATCTTTATTCGGCAGCCTTTCAGAATGTCTCCTCGTTTGTTCTGAGATTTTTTCTTTGTTCGGGCGTGTTCTGTTCAATTTTGTATCTGCATAGCATTTTTAAATTCTTCAAGCATCAATTCCGATATATCTTTCTGTTCGTTGATGACTGTCATTCACTGTCATCAAGTTTTTGCATGGTACAACTGCTAGAGTTTTCATCCTGGCAACCAGGTTTCTGTTTCTTCTAGCTTGCCACTCATGTCCATTGTCACGATGAAATTCACGTACAACCAATCATGTTTGAGTGCCTTTCAGACCACGAGGACGCAAAGCTGGGTTAGACATCACAAACCCAGCTTTGAAATTCCTTCTAATATCAACACCAGCAATTGCACCTACAGGAAGCTTCAACCTTCTTTGACAAGGGTGTTGTGGCATGTTCTGATCACCGTACAGGATGTTCAGGCTCCAGAAAACAACCGTGAAGTCATTCAAAAGATATGTACGAAAGCAAATGCCAGCTGCCAAGAAACGGAATCCTTTTTATGTAAGAAATCAAAGGTTGTCTTTGAGTCTTCAAAAACTTGAACTTAATTCTATGTGAGGAACGCATGATCTGTTAATTTGAAGATCGGCGAAATTGAGCGAGGTTGCCATAGAAAACCTAAGCTGGTTTATCATATCAACATGCTAACAGCATAGGAAGAGAGAATAAGGGACTGGACGTAAATTAGCAGGGGGAGGGCCTGGGGATTTTGGGGGAGGGTCACAAATTTTTGAGCCTCTGTTTGGGGGAGAGTCACAATTTTTTGAGCTCCTCTAAGGGGGGGGGGGTCACAAATTTTTGGGCTTGTTGTCGGTGCACTAAAGGTAGAAAGCAAATTGTTTGCATGGACAATTATGCTCACATGACATCACTCGCACACCGCCCCTTACTTTCTATTAAGTGCTCATTCCCAACTCTCTGTGTATCTCTTCCCCACCATTATCTTAATAGGATTGTCTCTCTTGTTGCTATTCTTATCGCCATTAAGTTTATAGCAAATCCAATCTATTGTTCCTCAGCTAACCCGTGTCACTCTGGCTGCCCAGTGTACATGTAGTGTGTTTTGTTAATAAAATTGGACAGTGTTTTTGCTAAGATTGGGTATCATTGGGAACCCTGGTAAAATTTATGTTGTCTGCTAGTATGACTACCCTGATATACCAAGGCTAACCCTGGTAAAATGACCGGGAATCCCGGTAACATTTACCTAGGTACCGCCCTTAACAAAAACACTGCTGGATATTACCACAATATCTTACATTGTTCCACTGATGTAGTCAATCTTGAACCTACAACTATTTGACAAGATTATTTCTCATTCAACTTTTTCATAAGCCACTTCCCTTTAAAGTTTAAGGCCAAGCTCCACCCTGCATCAGTCACTTTTTAGGTACATGAATTTTAGTTTTTTAGAGATACTATTGTTTGAAATCAAGAGTAAGCTTTGGTGTGATAGTTAATAATTTTGATTCAAGAAAAGTGATTTTAGTATACTTAAATGTTTAGGTACAGTCATCTGATTAGTATGGCTACTTGTGGCATTTTTCTAGTTTACATTGGCTTTACCACGCGGGTGAATGGATAGTGTTCATTTGTGTTGTGAAGGCAGGATATATGACATTTGTTGAAATTTAATGTGGGTAATTTATACAGTGAATCAGCCATGTTGATCACGTATTCAGATTGAACTTGATTAATATGGTGATATCCCAATGTCATTTCAGAATATGGAGACTTGATTGATCATGAAATAGCGTTTGCCACTTCTGTATCAAATCAGGATCAGTCTATCCTCTATTATCTAGGCTGCTTTCTGTGATATGTTTAAAATGCAAAGAAACGAGGCACAAAAATGACAAAGTATTGTCAATGTTAAAACACCATAATTTCACACTATAGCATTCAATCCATGACCATACTTTGAATTGTTTGCTTAAATTATTGCTTGAATAGGCATAGCCTTTCTGTTGACCTTTCCCCACAAACAGGGCAACATGACCAAAACTTCTAATTGTCTACTGGAACACAATAGTACATTTTGTAAAACTGGATTTGATATGAGTGCAATGAGCACATGTACAGGTATTTTTAGTTCTCTGACTACACAGGTCTATCAGGAATATTATAAAATCCAGTGAATAATGGGGTCATGCACACATGTAGTTCTATATCTGTACCAGGAATACATTTTAAACATACATTGTACTTTCCCATATTTCCTCCCCATGTAGAGATTGAACTGCTCAATACATTGTACATGACCATATATCATTGTTATGGAGATCAGTGTCACATTGTGTTTCCAGTATTCCCTCAATTGTCAATGTGATACATTCCAAAATTATGAATTTCACTGATATTTTGATAAATATTAAATTATAATTCCTTAGAAAAAATGGCAGGCACATGCATGTGCATTAATATAAAAGAAAACATTTGAAGAGCATTACTTATCACAATCACTCTTAATGGAGTATAAGTGTGCTCTATTCCATTATTAGCTGATTTGGGCATTCATTATTGGATCTATTGGACAGTCTGTTGAATCATACCATTCCACATCTGCAGTTCAAAGCCAAAGTGAAAAATACATATTTACTGCCTACTCGATATGCCTATGACTTGATGTAGCCAGTCTAAGCCCTACGAGAATGGTAAGAGTATTCAACTATTGGCTGCTTTGATTGCCTCCAACAACAGCATACTCATCACACAGGTGCAACCACAGTTGCAATGCGAAGGCCTATGCACCCGGTAGAGAGAGAGCTCTTTTGGGTAAGTAGTCTTTGCGTAGCGACGGTGGTACACATATCCTCCTAGCGTAGAGCAATATTGCCGTTGTACCTCAATATTTGGACTGCTGTTTAGGTAGGACCGTAGGACGTCAACTTGATCAAACCCTAAAATCTAAAAGCTTAAACTCGAAAAAAGGCAAACCCTTCAGTTTCGGAACTGCAGCTACATAAAGCAATATATGATACCACGGTACTACCAAAAGAGTGTGGTAGCTCCTAGCTTTGCATGGCAGGGCTGTGTGTTACCAGCGTTATACGGCCTGTGGTAGGAGGCCGTATAACGCGCGCTGGTAACACACAGCCCTGCTATGCAGAGCTAGGTAGTTCCATGGTGATACTGATACGCTCCTGCTTGGGAAAACAACACCGAGACTTGTGAATTGCAATATCAACATCCTTCTGATCCTTAATATATTTTTCATAAGCCAATAAGTCAACCATTTAAAAACATACAGACCTTTATTCCTGAAAATGATAGGCTAAAATGTACAGTGTACGTCCAGAGAACTTCTTGGTACATCGCGAAACTTGTAAACAAACTTGTATGCGTTGAAGGTATATATTTGAATATTTTTAGAATGATGTTCACAGTCACACTTGGAAGTAGTGGCAATTTAATCAAGTTGTAAGTGAGACATATTTGTGAAAATCATCATTAAATTAAGTACTTTCAATACTTAGACCTCAATCAATTTTGACAGTCAGGAAGAACGGACAGAAATAATTGAGTGAAATTAATGACTTATATGACGAATCTCTGACTTAAAATGACGTTGAAATTACTGTCATTTTCCAGAATACATGTACGTATATCAAGCTTGCAGGTCAAGTGCAGAGGGTCAAGTATGATGTGAAATAGGCCCAGAAGAAAGTTTTTAAATAGCTTTGAAACGAGCGGACTGCCAATCTTGTTTAGTGGTCATTTAGTACCAAGACTTTAACTTTTTCACATGGTGTCTACCTCGATGGTGTACAACCATGCTACCTCCATGGTACAACATACCGGTATATGATTCGGCACTCAGCTGAGGACTGCACTTTCATAGTGGAAATATTTGTGAGTTCACATGGTGCTATAATCTTACATCCCTGTTCAGAAATGGCTAATATTATGATACTTTGGACAAAGCTATTTTTGTCAACATTTTACAGTACTATCTTGTCAATGCACCAATTATAAAAATATTCATTGCCACCATTTTAATACTTCAGCAGGCAGTGCAATCATGCTGCTTGACACTTGAATTAAAAGTTTCTCTACTAGATATGTACCAAGTTAAAGGAACAAAGTTGCTCATTATTGACATTATTTTGCCATTTAAATTTCTTTTGATAGATAATTCTCACTGAAATATGCTCACTCTCTGGTTATTGCAATTCAATTCTCACTTTTTATAAGGCACATTAACATGTGAAATTTACTGTTATATCCATGCATGCACATGAGTTGAGCTGTGACAACCAGAGATTGCAATTAAGCCCATTTCAGTGAGCAGCAGAAAAGCATATATATTCAACGGAAATTAAAATGACTAAAATTTTGTCAAAAATGAGTGACTTTGTCCCTTTAATGGCCAATGAAAATGGCTAAATTCCATGTTTGCTGTTTTGTTAGTTTTGCCTATCAGTCACTGTAATTTGAAACAATGGTGTATGGACAAGATGTTGGTTTTGTTGTTTACTTTGCAGGTCAGAGTTATATTAATTCATAAGATTTCAGAATTTTTCAGTTTTAGCTGCTGTATTTTAGCATGATATGCTCTGTATTGATTCAGTTTGTCAGCCTAGCTTGATGACACTTGAGCAGTGGTGTCATTTTTTTGTGTCCAGTGAAGTCTTAAAGTTTTGTGGTTTGTTCCACATTTACAAGTGTGCTGACAAAGTGGAAAATAGAGCATTTCATCAAACTTGTGCAGAAAATCAAACAATGAATAAATTATTCATAGAGTTTATCCTATGGTGTTCCCCAGAACAATCCACCCATACCACACTGGAAACAAGAATACCTACTCTTTTATCTGGTGATTGGTTTACTAAGTTTAAACAGTGTGAGAGTTAATCAGTATATTAAACCATTATCATAACAATCAAAATGCATATTGTGTAGGCAGAGAAATCAGGGGTTTCCCTTTTATTAAAAGTACTGAAAAATCTGTAGCATAGAATTATCGAGATTTTTTCTACAAGATTAGTTTTACCCTCGCTGGTCAAATGGGACTGACACCAACCATGTCATCGAAAGTATTCTTAGGTAAGGCTGACATCCATATCTAGACTTGTTCTTGTCACAAGCAGAAGCAAATAAAAATTTGCAGACATCCCTTGTTCTATATTGCCCTGTGTTGTTAATCCCCACCGCGTTGAAGATTCGATCAATTTGTAATATTCTATTTTTTTTGAAACTGGGGGAGGGTCACAAATTTTTCAGCCTTACTTTTGGGGAGGGTCATAAATTTTTCAGCCTTGCTTTGGGGGGAGGGTCATAAATTTTTGGTAACTCTCTTACAAAATCCCCCGGCTCTCCCCCCCTGCTAATTTACGTTCAGTCCCTAAACAGGTGTATTTTGTGGACACTGTTGATGCTGTGTGCAACAAGGACATAGAAAACTGTATGTACTATACACGAAAGATCAGAGCAACCAGATTGGAGAGATGTATTAATTGTTGATTTGGTAACAGTGCATTTGCCTACGGAATTGTTATGCTTACTCAGAGTACAGTGATGTTTTAGCTGACGTGCCTAGTTGTAATGATCAGGTAAAACACAATGTGATAACTACTGACAGAACACCAATTTGTCAGAAGCCATACCGTCTTCCACAGGCAGCTAAACAGACATTTAAAGAGAAACTGCAGAAAATGCTGAAAGCTGGAATTATCACTGAAGCAAAGAGTCCCTATGCCTCGCCGATCGTCTTAGTTAAGGAATATAGAGTGGAGTGCGATTTTGTGTTGATTTTAAGAAACTCAATCAGGTTACAGTAGCTGACGCGTAACCTATGCCTAGACCAGATGAATTGATTGAGGAAATTGGTGGATCAAATTATATATCGACTATCAATCTCACAAAGGGATATTGGCAAATTCCCTTAGCAAGCGTGCATGGGAGAAGTCCGCCTTTATCACTCCTTTTGGACTGTATGAGTTTACTGTTATGCCATTTTGGATGAAAAATGCGCCAGCCACTTTTCAGAGGCTAATGGATAAGACATTTAATCAGCCCAGAGAAAGAGCGTACATGGATGACTTGGGTCCAAATGATGATTCATGGGAAGATCATATCAAACACTTGCATAGCATATTCAAGAGGTTTATGTAGTTGTTGTAAATTAACTGCTAGACCAACTAAATGCTATCTCGGCAACAATGAGGTTTCTTTCATTAGTCACGATGCTGGATGTGAAAAAATAAAACCTGTGGCAGAAAAGGTTAATGCTGTTGTCAATGATCCAACAGCAGGGACAAAATATGATGTCAGATCATTAGGGACAAGATACTATGGGAAGTTTATCTCAATTTTCTGACATTGCGACCCCATTGACTGAGCTGACGTGTAAAAATAGCCCAGGCAATTGACTTAGAGCTGTTAGGATGCTTTCCTAAAGCTGAAAGATGCTTTAGCGTCATCACCAGTTATGTCGGTTCCAGACTTTAATAAACCGTTTGTGGTACACACAGACGTGTCTGACCACGGTATTTGTGCTGTTTTATGTCTGTTTGATGATCAGGGAGAGGAAAATCCGGTTCTGTATATTAGCTGAAAACACCTCCCCAAGTAGAGAAATTACCCATCTGTAGAATTAGAGTGTTAAGCCGTTGTTTTGGCTGTGGAAGCCTTGAATCCTTACTTGTACAGCAGAGAGTTAACAGTACAAACAGATCACAATCCCTGGTTTGGTTAGACAAAAAGTGTAGTAAAAATCGTAGGTTGTTGCGATGGAGTTTAATACTGCAACATCATCTATTTAAGATTGAGTACAAAATATCATCTATTTAAGATTGAGTACAAAAAGGGCAGAAAAATACAAATGCAGATGCATTGTCGCAAATGTGGAGCTAGGACGTATTGTAGTGTGTATAGGTGCATGAATGATGTAGTGAAAGGGCTGTAGTGACCTGATATATACTGTTTTCAAAAAATGCATGTTGAATTTTTAACCCTTATAGTTATGGTGTTTGCCCAAGTTGCTGTAACCGACTCAGACAGTAGTTTTTTAGCATGTACTTTCTTTACATTCAGTAGTATTATCATTATATGATTTCATTTTAATTTTTTGCTGATTTTCTGACTAATTTGCCGTACTTGTGATGTAGACTCCCTGTCTCAATCAAATAAGGAAGGAGGAATGTGACAGAGTGTTATGTCATTTTTATTCATGAGTTGCATTGGGGTTGTCTGTGACAGATCCGAACAAAAACCGTACAGACTGGTCAGTATTATTGCTGATATTGCACTATACAGACTATACAAGCCTGTCTGTGCTGAACCTATGACTGATGATCATCGTCATTTCATACATCTTCCATTTACTAACAAAGGAATCGATGCCATTAATATCAGCAATATACTTCACAACAAAAAGGTTACATCAACTATACCTGTATACTTTAAGAACCAGTCTGTACCTATTCTGTCATATCAATACACCAAGACAATCTCCAATAAAATATTCAATTACAATAAGGCATTGCGGCACTTAAAAATTGATGAATTCCTTCAAACACCAGCATCCTGTGACTGCTCTACATCTCCCTTCAAATACACTCCAGTTGGCCATGTCATCACTGGTGATCTGAACTTGGTTGAACATCATCACCTTTGTAAGATATTATCTTGTGGACCCAAGTTCAGAGAACCTCGCAGGATCAACTGGAACCATAATTTTAAGATCGTTATGGACTCTGTTGAAGAATATGCCAGGAAATCAGCTAAAAGGGAGGATGTAGAGTTGGACACACTGTCAGAATGGGTCGAATCTCTGAGGAAAATAGTTCGTGGCCGTATTGGTCGACTAAGATCACATGTTTGCAGAAGACCCTATTCTGTATTTAAAGATCCTGATGCTGTTAAGTGTTTGAATGATATCCATGACAAATATGTTGTCGTTCCTGCTGATAAAGCTGCCAATAACATTGTATTTGTCTGTAAGAAGTATTATTTTGAATGTCTTATAGACGAACTTGGTGTAACTAAGACCTCCACCAACTCCACTTACAGACAATCAATGTTCAGCAAATCTGAAATTTTGGCAAACCATAAGTCATTCATGGATAATTTTAATGTTACAATAAAGGATGACCATAATAAGTTGCCTAGCTTATACTGGATACCAAAGCTCCACAAAACACCTTACAAAGCTAGGTTTATCGCAGGATCTTCAAAATGTTCAACTACAGAGTTATCGAAGATACTGACTTCTGTTCTTTGTACTGTTAAACGGGGACTTCAAGCATACTGTGATGTTGTCTTTTCTCGGAGTGGTATAAATCAAATGTGGATATTAAAAAATTCGAAGGAACTCTTGGAAAATTTGAAATCAAGATCTGTTTCAAAAATAACATCTATTAAAACTTTCGATTTTTCCACATTGTATACCACAATACCACATAATAAATTGAAAGAACGCTTGAAAAACATCATCAACCAAGCATTTTTCTACAAAAATGGTTCACGCCGTTACAAATATGTGGTATTAGGGTATAATTCTACATATTTTGTTAAAATACAACTAACGCTAACGTGTTTTATACCGAGAAAGACATTATCAGTATGCTTGATTTCCTCATCGACAACATATTTGTAGAATTTGGAGGGCACATTTTCCAACAGTGTATAGGAATTCCTATGGGCATGCTCCCTTGCTTGCAGACTATGCCGTGCTATGCTCCCTTGCTTGCAGACTTATTTCTGTTCTCATACGAGGCAGAATTTATCCAGAACCTTATCAAGCAGAACAAGGTCACTGTAGCTCGTACTTTCAACCTTACATTTAGATACATAGACGATGTTATTTCATTGAATAACTCTGAATTCAGTAAATATCTCGCTACGATTTATCCTCCAGAATTGGAGATTAGAGAGACTACCGAAACGGCCTCTTCTGCTTCATATCTGGACATTTTACTTGAATTGACTCTAATGGTCACCTTTCTACTAGGCTATATGACAAGAGAGATGATTTTAACAAAATTAGTATAATTAATTTTCCACACCTCATCAGTAATATTCCACTCTCACCTGCTTATGGGGTATACATTTCCCAGCTTATTCGATATGCAAGAGCATGCAGTTCATATGGTGATTTTGTAGAGAGACATGGCCATCTCTCTTTCAAACTGTTAAATCAAGGTTACACCAGAGCAAGACTTGTCTCTACATTCAAACGCTTTTTTGGCAGGTATCACAAGCTGGTTGATAAATATGATATCTCTCTTCGACAAATGATCACTGATGGCATCGGTGACATGGGGCCTTAGTTAGTGACCACTACCTATCTGACTTACAGATTGATATATGGCGGGTGCCACATGTGGGGCAGGATGCTCTTACCATTTCGAAACACCTGACATCACTTCTTGATCTTCTGGCCAGAGGTCCATATATCTTTCTTTCATGAATATGACTTTGTGTACCATCTATTTACTGTCTGTTCTGTGCTGTTTTGTGTCTATGTTTACAACTATTGTCTTGCGAATTCCGACCTACTGTCATTGGATTATGGATTGGTATGATTGCGATTATTTTGTCATTACTATTCATTAGGGCAAGTATATGTGTCTTGGCCCACGTGTACTCAAGTCAGTCTCCAGCTTAGCATCACTCTATGTACGTAGCCTAGTGTATTGTGAAATAAGGTAACATATTAGATTATAGTACTTGCTCCCTCAAGTCGTCTTTACATCCCTTAAACATTGGAATACCAGCCTCACCTGCTCCGACATGCTACCACGTAACCGACATTACCATCATAACTTCAGTTGTACAACAGTCACAATAATTTTCACACAGCAGGTCATGGGACACTTCACATTTGGATAACATAACAAGGGTCGATAGAAAATCAAATGAGTATTCAACAAATCAATAATAATGGGCAAAATACTTCATATACAACAATATATGCGCATATACTGACTGTACATGTGTCGAATACATTAAGAATACAAGTATGTATACTGATACTACTAATAAAATGCAAAAGTATGGTGTACACTTGGTGAGCAAAGATCTGCATTACGTATACTCTTGATCTGCACAGGTATACGGTAGGCATATAAACGTATTGAAATGTTCCAAATACAAAGATATAAGTTTCATATACGATTGATATTGTTTTCCGTATACTTCAATTGGTTTGTTTCAATCAGGTATGAAGTAACAACATACGGTACCCAATCACCTACTAGAGAAGCCACAGACAGACCGCTCAGCCAAATCCTCAATCTCATAAAAATTGGTTCAATAACCGAGCCAAGTTGTTACAATTTCTGACTGTGACCCCTTTACACGATGTAGAGTTTGTGAAGCACTCATGCTCGTAAGCTCACTATTTTACATCGCACACGAACTTTATCGATGCGAAGCAAAATACGTAAATATGCTGATGGCATATCAAGCATTTTTCAATTGTAATTCGTTTGAATAAGTAACAAATCTGCTCAATATGTAACCTCCTTCACGAAGCAAACCTACATTTTAGCCAATCTTTATTTGCGTTTGTATGATTACAAAGTCAGTTGTAGTGACTAAGTTAAACATTAAACACTTGACTCGAAACTTTTGGTTAATCTCACTTAAGTTTTAAGGAGGTTAAAGTTACTGGAACCTATTGACAGTCAAGTTCTGTAGTGCGTTAAAAAACTGAATGATTTATAGTAACGATAATGCACTATATCGGTACCTCTTTCTCCATATATTCCTTTATGCCGATTTTTACCCTTTTGCCGTCCTCAATTATTGTTGGGTGCAAGGTTACATCTCTCAAAAGCCATAAGAAACTAGGGAAGACATCCTTAAGTCCACCACATTTATCTGATGATCCAGGAATACTCTCCTGTAAAAGTGACGCAACATCACAGACACCTCTGCAAATATAACAAAATTCAATAAATTATTCACTTGTTTACATCGCTATGTAAAAATATCTACGCATAAACATTAGTCCAAAGGGCTTGACCCCAATAAACCTAGTAAATGGTTATTTTTTGTTCTTTACGATCTGCTGAGCAAGACAAAAGATATTAAAATTGGAATATTTGGGATGCACTACTTCCCTGGGCTTGTTTTTGATTTGTATGTACCGTGAAGAAATGCGAAAAATACATTTGTATGCATAGAAAAGGACGATTTTAAAATTAGCTGTTGTGACTATTTTGAAATAATTTATTCAAAATACCATGTAACAATTTCGATTAACTTTTTATGAAGCATCTTGACAAGTAGTTAAAATATAAAATCTTTTTGTTTATCAGTAAACAAATGTTTTCACCCTTTGTCACATAAATCCTCCAGGTGCGATGACATCAATATGTGAAAATTGAGAACACATAATAATATAATTTTTTTTTACTATAACCCAAACGAGATTTGAACCCCCACACACGCATGGCAACATCGCCTAGCTGATAGGCCTCACACAAAACCAGTTGGCCATTGCTTCCAACCCTAAAAAGAGTTGGTCAAAGTAACCGACTTAGATGTTGCAATTCTGTGCGCGACCGAGCAACACGGTGTGCGTGGAGCAGACGACACACAGACACAGTACACACACATATAGTAATCGGAAAAGCACGAAGCTTTTTACTGAGCTATCAGACAGACTCGGGGACAAGTAAATATCCACCAGCAATACTGTCCACTCAGGTTGAAGAATATAATTTTTTTTACTATAACCCAAACGGGATTTGAACCCCCACACACTCACGGCAACATCGCCTAGCTGATAGGCCTCACACAAAACCAGTCGGCCACTATAAAGATGAAACATTAAGGAATTATTCCCCCAAAACCGATCATCGCATGCAAGAGAAGCTCAAACATCAGCAATACACTGATAAATGCCAAAGTTCACTACATGAAGAAAAAACAACGAACAAACAAACACCAAACGATCCTAACATAAACTTTTAACGTTCCTGTTAGAAGAACAAGAGATCGACACAGAAAATACGACTAAATAATATTAAAACACAAACTTTTAAACAGGCAGTATGTGAAAATTGAGAACACATAGGAAAAGACAAAATATTGAGGATTTTTTTCCCAAAAAAAACGATCATCGCATACAAGAGAAGCTCAAACATCAGCGATACACTGATAAATGACAAAGTTCATGACATGAGGAAAAAACAACAAACAAACAAACAAACACCAAGCGATTCTAACATTAACATTCTAGCGTCCCCTGTTAGAAGAACAAGAGATCGACACAGAAAATACGGAAAAAACAATTAAGAATATTGAGATCTACTTATTTCTGTAAGTGACTGATGAAGGAACCAGTAACTGGTTTTTCGAAACGTGGGTCAAAGAATCACTGCTGTTTTTATACACACTAGATTACGCCCACGTCTCGCCATGGCTTTGATTAAAATTAACAACACAGTTGTCGATTTTCACATTAACAGCTAAAACACGATTTAAACAGAATACACACTAAAACACAACATGAAAGGATAGGTGATGTGTGAAGCTACTTTCCCTTTATTACACTGCGATTTCTCAATTTATTCCTGCCTAGCAAGTTTAAGACGAAAGAGAGCATGCACGAGAATACCTATTTAGGTATCCATAATCTATCTAACAATAAGTGAATTTTGAACAAAGCTGCACATATACAGCCAAGGCATAACAAGAACCAGAATATCCATATATTATATATGGTAACAAAACCTTCCGAAAGCTTACAGACGCAACACTAAGATAATGGAACAGATAACAGGCAAACAAACAAACAAAATTAAGAGCCAATCATAGTGCTCAAAACATTAACCAATCAGGAAGCTAATATACACACAGTCGGCCAATCGCAATGACCCAAGTCAATCACAAGTCGACTCACAACAATATAAATACCCCTCACATAGCGACAAAACAGTTTCTTCTCAACATGAGTGACTTCGAATTCCGTTAGTAATATTGGCAAATAAGTGTGCCCACAGGTCATGAAGCGGGGTTTAGAACATCCCCTGGATATTCACGATTGCATTCATTTAAAAATGAGGTGTAAAAGTCAAACTTTGTCCTTAATTTCTCATTTTTCACAACCAGATTTAATGATCGTTTCACATATAGTTCAATGACATGTACTGTTGTTGTGGGTGCTAATCTTGTAACCGATACCTTACAGGATGACATTGCGTTCACCACGTATATATATCGAGACTCATCATTTTTAGCGGTACAAAACGAAGCAGCCTGACGTCTTTTACGACGGCGAGAACCATGGGAAAATCCTCACTACTCCTGGAATGTGACAAGAGGCGATTTCCATTAACATTTTGACGTACGGGTCGATGTGACGGAACATCTTGGTGTAATTTTATGCGCAACTAACCGAACAGCATCTGCATAAGAAGTGGACACTTCATTGGTGACCGTTGAGGAATCCCTGACAGCAGCATTCTCAGCAGGCAGTTGAAACTCAGGAACGCCCGACATTTTGTTGCACAATCCTTTGTCTACAGATTGTACCAGAATAGCTTCTGATATGTCAAGTGATCTCGATTGAGATTTTGAAGCCAGTTTTAGGTGTTCCACCTCTTTGCGTAATTTATTAATTTCAGTACACACTTCATCGCTCTAATGTGGCGCAGGTTTAGAGTCTTTAAGCAGCGTTATCTCCCATCTAAGCGATTTAAGTTCTTCCAGGATTACTGTAATATCCACATGCGTAAGGTCAATGGGTGGCAACTTATCGATATCCTTTGCCACAAAACATGGCAAGGTTTCCGTGTCTGACTCATGAACCGATTTTGTCCTTGTCTCTTTATGTATCGGGTACTGTCATTTGAGTCAAAAATAATCTTCTTGGCATATTCAATCTCGCCGTCGCTGAACTGCTCATAACACAGTTTAACAATAACGTCATTGTCACAACATCAACTTTATTGACAATAACGCAGAGAAAGCTCATTTACGATGATTGCCCTGGTTACCGATGATGATTGTAAATCAGAACGTGTACTCTTAGAGCTGCTGCTGGTACTACTGCAGCCGCCACCAGTCCCAAACCGTTTTCTATTACATTCACGACACAAATGTGTATCACCCTGGCAGAGAGTCACTCTATGTAATGTTTCACCACAGTCTTGACATTGTAATGGATGCATACTGGCAACTGACTGACATCCAGGTGGATGTTACGTAATGTACGTCTTTGTTCGTCACTGCGTACTGGAGCTGATAGAGAGTTTTTGGCACAAGAAAAACGTCTTCAAACTCGAGAAATACTTCAAATTTCAGATTAAACTCACCACTCTAGGTGTCTCCGGACATTCACAAACTAGACGGCAATAATAATTGCAGCAAAAGGTTCGGTATTCTGCGAGATATCCAATATACCCCAAGAGCAACACAGCACGTGTCAAGCGTGCTCAATAAGCACTATCATGGTGACCTCAAATATACATATTTTTCCACAACTCAGTAACCGAGAGTCCTATACTCTTCATATTTGGTACGATTTTAGATCTCATGATGCCACGTGATGTACTTCATTAATTATGAACATATCTAATTTTCAGGTAGCAAATAACCTAGTGTTCTGATTTTTGTTGACAGATGTAATATAAGGAAAATAAGTTTTGTTGCAAAAAAAAGACATATAACTGAGATAACCTTTGCCCTTTCTGATGACATTTGCCGTTTTTTCCCCACTTAAGATTGCTTTTGGCCCGGCATTGCTGCTTGCAGCTATATTTAATTGTCAGTTTCAACTAAATATCAAAATGCTTAAAATGTGTCTATACTCAACCCTTCCAACAAGTCTCCTAGTGCACTTGGATATGCCTTCAAAATTATTTACCTTGCCTGTTGAGCGAGTTCTATGAGTTGCTGTCCCTTTCCTTGACATTCGTCATTTCGTACAAACAAATACATTCTCTTGCCCTACAGTACGAAACCATTGGCAAAATCTCTCAGCTAATTTTTCGTAATCTGTAATTTTACTGTTCCCATGGCGATAAATTTTATGCCCGATCTTGACACCAATATACCAAATTCCATGTCATTTGTCCATCCATTCAAGTCAATAGATGTTTAACAAAGTCCAATTTATAATGTAACAGTAAAATCAACATTTCATTAATTGGTGTTAGAGAATTACAAATTCTGTTGTTATCAGTGCATACCATAATTCAGTTACCCCAATGAGTCACTGCTAATTTCCGAATCAATTTTTACTTGAGTAGTATGCAAAATTTTCCATGTGGGAACAGCATGCTTGACATCATTTAGTCAGTTAAGTGTAAATGCCCTTGTGTTGAATTGACCCTCATGACCCTTACTAGATTTTAAGAAGATCGCCCTCTATCTTTCTTTAGGCCCTCTGACACAAAGGTCAAGAAATTTCTTGGTAAAACAATTAAAGGTTAAAGATTAAATTACACCCACGCAGACACGTTTTTCTTCCACTGTCTTAAAGCAAGTAGACATGCCACGTGGATCTCACTAACACTCCAGCCAAAAGTAGGACTGTAGGCGCAACGATGTAAGTTAATTTCCCCTTATGACTTTCCAATTATTTAGAGGACCGTTTTGAATGCAGTGCTTAGATATTTTTTGTAGAATTTCTTTCTTTCCTTCCGTTTACTTTGGACTTGATTTACCTCGACTCTCCGATGTAGACAATGAATGACCTTGTATTTTAATCTCTTTATTTACCCAGTTTTCACCGCTTCTTGAATAAATCTACTCTAAACTAAAGCAACTGAGGGTGGTTATTTCTTGTAGTGGATGGCACTTAGCGGATACAAAAGTAACAGGACTCCACCACAGTGAAAAATCGTCGCAAGTGAAAAATCGCTGAAAACCAGTGAACCATTGGACAAGACACTGGCTCGAGTGCACAGCGGACATAGGCTATGCAAGGTAGGCTAAAAGACTCTATACACATATACAGCCAACTACAACTGACTCAAAGAAAGTGTAATGGATGAATACAAAGTCGAAGGAGCTGAACCAACCAGCCCATACAGAATCTCCTAATGAAAATCAAGAAGATATTTCTGAGGCAGAAAATACCTCTGAACAAACAAATGAAGGGGCGGTTCCCAGTGGGAATGCCACTGCTGAAGGTGGATCTGCTGCCCGAACTGAAGGGCGCCCTCTACGGGACTGTAGAAAAAACGAAGGAGGACTGCTCTATGCTACCTTGAACACTGAAAAGGCCCTGTCAAGCATTTGGAACCTAACAAGGGAGTTCTCATCGACCTCAGGGGTATGCAGGACCCAACGGAAAGCAAAATTGGTACAGCAGAGACACTTTTCAAGGAATTTGAACAAACTTGGAGCAAACTTCTGAGATTTTATCAACAAGACAAGACTCCAGAAGGTAAGGAGCAAGCAGAATTAACGGAAATAAGCTTCAATAGGAACATTGAACAAGTGAATGAATACATTAACGATATGCAAAGACAAGGAGAGCTGAAAACAGCGCCCTCAACTTCAAATCACCATCCGAACGAGGATCTACACTAGGCACCTTGCGTAGTCACACAGAACCAGATCATGAACATCATCCAGGACAAACGCATTAAAGGCACAAGGCAAGGCACGCTGTGCAGCAAGAAAGGCAGAGTATATGAAGACAATTGCTCACCATCAAGCTAAGATCAAAGTTATCGAAGCTGAAATGAAAGCAGAAAAGGCAAGGATAGATGCTGAAACCCTCCAACAAGTAGCGGAAGAAAATTCCTCACCAGTACAGACACTTACTACACAAGACCAGTCATCGATCGACCATGTATCACGATACATTGCAATGAAAAGAGAAATGAAGCATGATCCATTACCAGCACTGAACTTTACCGAGTTCGTACCCAAAGCAAAAAACAAAGACTTAAAATCATCCCCTCTACTGATACAACCAGGACAGGGAACACCAACAGAATCAGGTGAGACAGTCACACCTACTTCAAATCAACAGACACCTACAACAAGCCAGAACAACAACAACATGCAACCTCTGACGGAAATAGCCCAAATGATGGCCCATCAACGTTTACCACTACAACAACCAATAACATTTGGAGGCGACCCAACCATGTACATGTCATGGAAAAGATCATTTGAAGCCACTGTAACAACGGCCTGCATACAGACATCTGAGAAACTGGACTTCCTGCATAAATACACGCAGGGAGATCCGCAGAAAATCGTCGAAGACCATCTACAACGATATGTAGACGACCCAGACGAGTCATAAGAGAGGCTTGGATAGAACTAGAAGACAGATTCGGCAACCCTGCAGTCATCACAGCAGTAATCCTGGAAAGACTGAAGTCCTTCTTGAAAGTTAAACCAGACGAAAGCAAAAGGCTACTTGAACTATCAGACTTGTGCTCTAACACAGAAGCACACATGAGAAAACTTCCTAACCTTTCGTCCCTCAATACACCACAGGGACTCAAGCCCGTCATGGAGAAGTTACCAAGATTTGTCCTCAACAAGTGGAGAGATAACGTGGCATCATACAAACGACGCCACAAAATATTTCCTCCATTCAATTTCTTCTCAGACTTCCTGAAAGACACAGCGAAAGCAGCATACGATCCTAATATTCCAAGACCGGACGACACACCCCCTGGAACAAGTAAGTCAAAATCCAGTCAACATACGAAGACTAGAGCGCGTGTACACGCAACGAAATCATCAAATGAAGAAAAACATTGTCTCTTCCACAAGGCTAAAGGACATGACCTGAAAGATTGTAAAGCATTTGCAAAGCAACCAATTGCTGACAGAATCGAACTGTGTAAGAAGAAAGGCTTGTTGCTTTAAGGGGTAGACCCACCTTCCTTGAGTGATTTTGGTCATTTTTTGTTTTATGGTAAATTTTGAATCTGTATAATATGGCCTTTGAGTGGACGATAAGTTTGAAACCATAACATACTCGGAAATGAGTTAAATTTTAACAAAAATGAACATTGTAGGCCAGTTCGCATGCCGTGTTTTTCTTGTGTCTTAACGGTTTCCAGATTAGTCAAGGCTATCTCAAGAGCGCAAGTAGATTACGCTAATTCCGTATGGAGGAGTGCGCATGCGTCAGTCTTCTTCCCAGCTGCCGGCAGGAAGTATGTCGTGGCTACTGAACATGCTGAAGGTAGCCGTCGATTGCAAAAGCATGGTCCACAAAAGCGAATATCAAGCATATGGCCGGGAATGAGAGAACAGTTAAAATTGTCAGAGTTACAGTCAGGCTTAAAACTCCAGTTTCCGATGCGTTGAAAAGGTGTAAACTGGAAATGGTTGCAAGCGAGGAATGTAACGCAGAACGCTTACTCATTCAACACTAAACTGAGCTTCGAATAAAAACTGGTGATACATCTTGCGCACAACAGAGAGGCTGCTCATTGTAGTTTACGTAATTTTTACCTCGTTTTCCTAGAACACGTATTGAAGAGAACTGTTCCCGTACAAAACAAATAACGGCCGAAAATCCAAATAGTAGGTCTTTGTCCTTTACATGTTTGCTAAATAAAGTCCAGCATTCAAAATTAATCGCCGCCGAAAACCAAAACGTACATTTGTGTCCGCTAACAAATGACGTGGACTCAATGAAAAGTATAGTCTGACATTCAAAACTGACCCCGCCCCAATCAAACTAGGCTACTCCGAAAATCCAAAAATTATGTCTTTTTCTGATAACAGTTTACATGTTTGTCTGCACCTTAAGCTTATGAAGGTCGACATTCAAATTAATCCCGCTCCAAACTAATTGCGACTGATGATAAAAATGTCAGATGAGTTTTAAACGTCTGCAAATGCTCAGTGAAGTCCGGCAACCAAAATTGTTACCGCTACGTTATGGCACCGTCCCTCCGGTGGTTACGGTTTCCACGTAAAGCATGCAATGAAGATTACGTTCTGTACGTCACCACAAGTTTTCTATCTTTTTTGTGAAAATGGTTGCGACGTCTTTTTGTTTCGACAGTTGGGCGAGCAACATTCCTCTCAGTAGAAATTAGAAATATGCCAATAGTTCGAAATTTTGTAACGAGAAAATCGCGCCGGTGTCTGCTCTGCCCGGTTTGAGCTTATTGTTTTGTAAATTCTATGCAGACACAGAGGGAACGTGATGCGAGTATTGCACGTACAGTTTAGAATGATGCCGTGATTTACAATGTAAACACAATGTTGACCCAGCATTTGTTTTTAAATCTGTACCGGAGCTAATCATAGAGCATATATAATTTGTCTTGATCAACTGAACTTTTATTGGCGGACTTGCTCATGAAGTGAGTCGAAGTCCAGGGTCGAAATCAATCTCGATTGAAAAGTATGCGATATTTCACAGCACAAATTCATGTCGGTATAGCTTTAAAATCATTGCGATTGAATTGTTATTAGGTAATTATAAACTTATGCAATAAATTTAAAGAAGCCAAATTGAAAATGAGAGAATAATTTCCATGAACTTGAAAAAAATTAAACAACCATGAACGTGCTTTTTTCGAATCAGCAACTACTTTTTCCTGTGGATAAACTCAATCACGCTGAAAAACAGCGTGCTGCTGGCCTGTCTATCGTCGCTATTATAGTCAACAGATAGTCGCCACCGGAGAACGACGAATGCTCGTTTCCACACATCAGCCAACGCGATATTCAACTGTTTGATTGAAGTTCACGCATTTCATTACTTGTACAAAATTCGACCGTCGCGATTTTAGAATGACGCATTCAGTTTAATATCAGCGTGGTCACAGATTCACATCTGTTTAAGGTTCTCGCCTCCATGGCACTTGCGAAGCCAAAACAAGTCGCTTTAGAAGTGTTCAAGTATTGTGTCAGAATCGATTTATTTCAGTTTTTCGCCAACTTTTTATCTTTCTATTAGGAAATCGTTTTAGATACCAGATATTGTCAGGTGTTATATTTAGTTTAGCCTAACGATGGGTTCTAACCTGGCACAACACAAAGTTAGCCCGGCACTGGTGCTTCTGAGGTCGGAAACCGCGTTCATGTAGCTGTCCGTTTTTAGCTCCATGCCATGTTCAAGGCGGACTGTGGTCGTACTTCAATATGCAGTACGGAACGTAAAAGCTAACGTCTGTAACACGGCGTCTGAATGAATTTCGTCTTTGTCGGTATGTACCACATTGTAAATTCATTGTCACGTATCTCTCTCCGGGCAGGAAGCTGAAAACGCGGTGACGATTGCGCAACCAAAAGAGGGGAAAACACAATGTCAACGGACTTGGCATGCAAAAACACATAATTTTACGAAGTATATATGCAGCCAGCCATTTCTTCGCTTGATAATCAAATTTTAACTGGTACACTACAGTGCACAGTTAATACGCTAGTTTGTATTTAGCAAGAAGATTATCCCCAGATTTAGCTCGGAATGACAGTTGTGTAAATAAAGCCTAACGCTTATGCCGCGAACTGGCCGTTTCAGTGTTCATGTTCTTCCAATTTTCACGTCATGTATAATTTCATTCATACCACAAATTCAGACAATTGTGTAAAAAGTCCTGTATTCATTATGGGCTGAGAATTTACACCGAAAATGCGAGCGAACCAGAATTTTAGCTGACTTTGTGCGACTCCAAGGGTCCCATACACATTTCTGCGATTTACTCCGTTCCGTTTTTGGCAATGTATCGCAACTTCTGGAGAGTGTAACTTGGCGCCGCGTTGACGGATTAGCCTTATCTTTGCACAGGTTGTAGTTAGTGACTGTTTCTTCAAAACTGTGTCTGAGAATTCCGATAATATTCCAGAAGCACAAGATATCGTGACAAACGTGGACAAAAGCCGTTAATTTATTCAGAATCCACCACTTCTCACTTTCAAGGCTAATTGTGCAAAAACAAAGCGAAGTATCAAAAATCCAAGACACGTTTTTTTACACACCTTACCCTGCTATCGATTGCAGTAAACGGCTCACCAATGGCCATCACCCTCTCGTACTTACACTTTTTTAAGTGAAAAAACTCAAAAACACACATTTTTGAGCAAAACAAACACATGCAAACAGGTTTTGAAATATTCTCACAATTTTTTTAATCTTCAACTGTCGACCTACCCAAACATATAGTACATGTCGGGTTAAAGATTCATTTTAATGGTGAAAAATCAGGTTAAAGAAAAGTGTCTGCGAATGTGGGTCTCCCCCTTAAATGCACTGAGAAACATCTCGCCAAAGACTGCACATCAACGATTGAATGCGCCATATGCAAAAACAAGAAACACATCACCTGTCTCCACCCTACAACTGGTGACAGGTCTTAGCAGAAAACAACTGAAACAAACCAGAAGATAAAGAAAAGGAAACCCAAGAAGCTATAACAAAATGCACCAGACTCACAAAATGCCCAGCCGGACGTTCATGAGGGAAGATAGTCCTCGCAAAGGTGTATACACAAGACCGACCACCAGACTACATAGAAACTTACATAGTCCTAGACAACCAGTCCAACGCCTGTATGGGTGACAGCCACCTTCGACGCACTGAAGATACACGGCCCAGACCTTGAATACGAACTGTCAACATGTAGCGGCAAAGGAGAACTCAGAAAGGACGACGTAGCAACCGCGTCATCATAGAATCACATGACAGAAAGAAAAAATTCTCTCTTCCCGTCCTGCTAGAAAACGACAACATACTGAGCGACAAGAACGAAATACCCACACCAGACATCTGCAAGGCCTTCAAACATCTGAAGCCCATCATCGATTACATTCCAGAACCAAAAAAGAACGTTGGAATTCACCTCCTCATCGGCAGAAACTGCCCAGAACCACTGAAAGTCAGAGAAACAAGGAACGGACCTGTAAACTCGCCTTGGGCTCAACGCACCGACCTAGGGTGGACAATTTCAGGCGAACTGTGCCTAGAGACAGCAAGAGGTGTAATCCGCACTCCAGTACACCGTATGACTGCAACCTTCAACGGCTACGACGAATCAGCGCTCGAATGTAATCATCACATCCACATCAAAGACATAATAGGCTCGAAACCCGTCAACTTTGGCACCACCGTCTTCAAGCGGACACCTTACGATGAACAAAAGGCACCCTCCATTGAAGACAAGCAATTCCTGGACATCATGCAACGAGAAGTCCATGTAAATGAGGAAGGCAATCTAAAACTTCCTCTCCCCTTCAGGCAAGACACGAAGAAATTACCAAACAACCGACAATCAGCTCTGAACTGATTCTACAATCTACAGAATCAGTTTCAGCGTAGACCACAAATGATGAAAGAATACTTAGTCTTTTAGTATATGAAGAAAATTTTGAAATGCAACCACACAAGTCCCATTCCAGAAGACAAAAAAGATGCCAACAACGCATGGTACCTTCCACACTTCCGTGTCTAACATCCCAAGAAACAACAGATCAGAGTAGTGTTCGACTCCAGTGCCAAGTAAAACGGAGTATCCTTGAACGACGCATTGCTTCAGGGACCTGACCAAATGAACAGCCTCATCGGTATCCTGCTACAATTCCAACGCAAGCAGACAGCAGTAATGGGTGACATAGAACAAATGTTCATAACTTCCATGTCAACAAAGAACACAGAGACTATCTGCGCTTCATTTGGTTCATAGACAATGACCCCACGAAACCAGTAATTCAGTAGAGGATGAACGTACACCTGTTCAGCAATGTCTCCTCACCAGCCATTGCTACATTCGGACTGAGAAAGATCGCTGAAGACGGCGTATCTACATATGGAGAGACCGTGAAAGAGTTCATCGACAAGAACTTTTACGTCGACGATGGACTAACCTCTGCTCCAGATGCACAGAAAGCTGTCAGTCTCGTCAATAGAACAAGAGACTTGCTAGCGACCAGAAACGATAACTTCCACAAGATCGTTTCTGATGATGAAGAAGTCATGACAGCACTTCCAATCGAAGTACAAGCCAAAGATCTACAGAGTTTGGATTTCAACTAAGACACCTTACCAACACAGAGATCATTAGGGGTCAAGTGGTCTCTAGAGGCGGACGCATTCACATTCGAAGTAGACTTGAAGGAGAAGCCATTCTCACGGCGGGGAGTACTGGCAATCGTAAACTCAATATACGATCCACTCGGTATACTCGCACCAGTTTCCATAGAGGGAAAACTAATACTACGAGGCCTTATGACAAAAACTAAAGGACATAATTCATCAAACCTTGGATGGGATGAAACATTACCTGAGAAATACTTGCCCAGATGGACCTGCTGGTGCAACAACCTCAACTACATCACAAAGATACAGCTACAGCGATGCTACACTCCACCTACCTTCGGACCCATCAAGAAAACTGAGTGTCACATTTTTTCTGACGCCAGCAATGAAGCCGTAGGTGCTGTAGCGTACATGCGGTTAATTAACCATGAAAACAACGTCAACGTATCATTCATACTCGGCGAAGCAAAGGTAAACCCGACTCATGCAGTCTCCATACCTCGCCTAGAACTGTGTGCAGCTGTCCTGGCGACAAAACTCGCATAGAAGATCATATCAGAAATCGGCCTGAATATCAACAACACCATATATCACACAGACATCGAAATCGTCCTTGGATATATAAACAGCAGCTTGAAACGTTTCCACGTATACGTAGCGAACAGAGTAGAAAAGATACACAACATCTCATCACCACACCAGTGGCGACATGTTTCTACACACAAAAATCTAGCTGACATCGCATCACGCAGTGTACCAGCCCCCAGACTCAACTCAACTATTTGGCTATCAGGACTAGCATTCCTGTGGTAGCGAGACGAGCAAGACAACCACGAAGAAACAGAACACAAATACACAGTAAGTGATGAAGATCCTGAGGTCCGCAATCAACTTGCTGTCCTCAACACATCAACGAAGGAAGTAGAACAAGACGACTTAGGTGCTCACCGATTTCAACGATTCTCATCATGGAGATCCTTGAAGAGAAGTATCGCCAACTTAATAGGCAAAATCAGACAAAGAAAATCACCAGAAAAAACAGACAAAAAAGAGAAAGAGTAGTCTCCAGAAGAACTGAAAACTGAGATGATGGCACATGCAGAAACCATCATCCTATGCTCAGTACAGAAAAGTGTGTTTCATAAAGAATATGAGATACTATCTGCAGCAAAGTCAGCAGGCACTGACAACAACAAACTACAGAAACGGAATCCCATCAGCCGGATGAACCCATTCATCGATGAAAAAGGACTCATCCGCGTTGGAGGAAGACTTCGCCAATCGGACCTCGACCTCTGCGGCCGACACCCCATCATCCTCCCACAGGACAACCACATTTCACGACTTATCATCGATCATGTACATCGACAAGTACAACATCAAGGCAGACAACTCACCCTGTCAAACGTCAGAGCTAATGGCTATTGGATCATGGGTGTACATGACATGGTAAGAAGTATACTACACAAATGTGCGATATGCAGAAGATTGAGAGCAAAACCACTCACTCAACTCATGGCCGACCTACCGTCGGACAGAACAGAGAAAACCTCACCATTCACCAACGTCGGAATGGATGTTTTCGGCCCCTGGGCTATAGCTTCTCACAAAACCAGAGCCATTACGTCTGAAGCAAAAAGATCGGCAGTTATCTTTGTCTGTCTCTACACTACAGCAGTGCACATAGAAGTAATATACTCCATGGACATTTCATCCTTCATCAACGCCCTATGTTGCTTCATAGCTATATGCGGCAACATTGAGAACCTTAGATGTGACCAGGGCACCAACTTCATCGGTGCAAAGAACGAATTTCAGGCAGCAGCCAAAGAGCTGGATCAAGACCGCATCAAGAAATTCCTTACAACAAGAGACTGTGAGTGGATTTTCAACCCACCTCACGCATCCCACTTTGGCGGCATATGGGAACGACAAATTGGTACCATCAGACGCGTTCTTGACTCCATGCACTATCAACTAGGCAAGCAACAATACACACATGACTTGCTGACAACTCTCATGGCAGAAGCCAGCGCCATCGTAAACTCCAGACTATAACAACGGTATCATCAGATTCAAACGATCCCAAGCTCTCACCCCTAACATGCTACTCCCCATGAAGACTCAATCACTGACCCCACCACCAGGCTCATTCGTCCAACAAGACATCTACAGTAGAAAATGTTGGCGACGCGTACAGTATCTAGCTGATCCATTCTGGATACGACGGAGAAAAGAATATCTACAAAGTCATCAGCCACGATCAAAATGGAACAAATTTAAATCAACGTCAAAGAAGGAGACATGGATCTTTGAGAGAGAAAGAATACGCAAGAAACAGCTGGCCCCTCGCTCGTATAGTAAAGTCTACCCAAGCGATGACAACAAAGTAGGAACAGTAGACATGATGATCTACAAAGATGGCGAACATCGAACCTAGCTCAGACCTATTAGTGAATTAGTTTTGATTGAAAGTACAAATTGAACTTTGTGATTGAATTCAATGAACACTATATACGGACTCTCTTAGTATGAACTCTTTCGTATATACTCTTAGCTTTTAGAATTTAGTTAGACCTAAAATGTTAGTAGACATTAATTCTATTTGAAATTTATGATTGGTAAGAATTCAGCTTACCGCGCATTTTTAGACGAGGAGTGTGTTGAATTGACCCTTCATGACCCTTACTAGATTTTCAGAAGATCGCCCTCTATCTTTCTTAAGGCCCTCTGACACAAAGGTCAAGAAACTTCTTGGTAAAACAATTAAAAGGTTAAAGATTAAATTACACCCACGCAGACACGTTTTTCTTCCACTGTCTTAAAGCAAGTAGACATGCCACGTGGATCTCACTAACACTCCAGCCAAAAGTAGGACTGTAGGCGCAACGATGTAAGTTGATTTCCCTTTATGACTTTCCAATTATTTAGAGGACCATTTTGAATGCAGTGCTTAGATATTTTTTGTAGAATTTAGTTCTTTTCTTCCGTTTACATCCGTTTACATCTGTTTACATCGGAGAGTCGGGGCAAATCAATTTCAAGATTTGCCTCGACTCTCCGATGTAGACAATGAATGACCTTGTATTTTAATCTCTTTATTTACCCAGTTTTCACCTCTTCTTGAATAAATCAACTCTAAACTAAAGCAACTGAGGGTGGTTATTTCTTGGAGTGGTTGGCACTTGGCGGATACAAAAGTAACTGGACTCCGCCACAGCCCTTCAGGACCTGACGCTCTCAGGGAGAAGCAGATAGTTTGTCATCAGAATTGCTTGCAACGACCCCGTTTGAGGATTAAACATGAACCTGTTTGATGCCATAGTTTTCTACGAATATACATAATAACTGGTTAGTAGACGTTAGTACACATGTTTAACTAAGGTACGATAAACAACGGCACAGAACTGAATGAACTCTAATGGACACTGATTATGCTCTTACGGACTCTGATTACTTTTATAACTTTTTATTGAAGACTTCTTATTAACAGTTGTGTTTGTTACTTGTATTTTATGCAACTTTGAGTTAGTAAGAAACTTTTCAGAGCATTTGATTTCTCAAATTCGGTAAGTCACGGGTGTGTTATGCTAATGAAACCCTGTAAACAAACATAAACGTTCAGTCAACATTGTATTTCACTGAGATCAATTCCAACAACACTACTGCTCAATTGGACGTAAGACCCCTGAGTCTTTAAAGAGTGTGAGTTTAGCTTTAGTTTATACTTCCTGTATTTTGTTTAATTTATTTTGACTTAAACGGTTTCATTACGGTCTCAGAGAAATAGTTAATGTCAGTCTTGCTGATATTCGAATTAACTACTTGATACATATATAGGATATTTGCTTTGTCTTTTAAAACGCCAATATCCCCTACGAAAGGGGGATTATGGTAAGACTATGCATATGTGAAAAAAAATATACGCTTTGAGTAAGACCAACTCGATTTGCTCCGAGATTTCAAGAAATACGACGGTAGAACGGCGCATATTTCCATCCAATCTCATAGATGACACCTGCGAATGTATAGCGACTGCTTTTGATATTGAGAGTCTTCACACGTCGTTTGGAAGGCAATCAAATTCCATTTCTTCCTTCAGACATCGAAACTGAACCTTTTCTCTCATATTTTGAGGAATTACCTTTGGAATTGTGACAAGTTTGGTAATTGTTTATATCAGTTGATTCAATTCTGTTGAGCTGAGTGGACTTGAAATTTCAGCGTCGATTACATCGTTACCAATCTCACTGGCTAAGTCAAAATAGCGTTGTTTGATCGATCATCCTCACTTATCGACGATGGCCCCGGCCCTGCACAGCTGTCCTGGGGGGACTCATCAGCCTCATTAACTTTCTTACCAATTTTTTTTTAAAATACTTGGCTAATCAATTTGCTGTTTTGATATATTCTGGCTTACACATCTTGAAAACAGCGTATATGGTATTCAAATATGCATGCTCATCTATGGAACTACGAACAACTTTTCTACAACGTTGCACGCTTGTCGATTTTTCAGAGGTTACCTATCCGAGGTAACCATACCTTCTGATCTAATTTGGGATTTTCTGATCTTGACCAAATAATGATATTTTCACGTAAATTATTGCAATTTCACACACTCTCTATTTAACTGACATTTTAAAGTATTAAAGCCTGACAAATAGAAACATTAAACGTCAAAAACCTTATTTTTTGCAGGTAAAAATCATCTTTTTCTTACAGGTTTATTATGATATCTTTTAAACACAAAATAACCTGCATTTATAGTCTCAGAAATTTAATTTGAAAAATTAAAATATATTACGTATATTGTTGAAGATTTCTAAAATCGACTGTGTAGACAGAGTAGCAGGTGCCTGGAACAGTCTTTTTTTGGAAGAATGCTAGCTGACCCTGCTTGAGATGGCGTTCAATTGAACGCCATCTCAAAGCACAGGCTGACCCTGCTTGAGATGGTGTTCAATTGAACGCCATCTCAAAGCACAGCCTGGCCCTGCTTGAGGTGGCGTTCAATTGAACGCCATTTCAAAGCACGGGCTGACCCTGCTTGAGATGGTGTTCAATTGAAGGCCGTCTCAAAGCACAAGCAGGTCATGTCAATGTTGGAGAATGAACATTTCTTATGAACAAATAGGCCACCTTGTCTTATCATTGTGAATAAACTGATATGTTTGAGAAACTGTTTGTATTGTTTTAGAGTAAAAAGTGAGTAGTTAATAAAAGACAAGTTAACAGCAATTCAAAAAATCAGCAAATCTAAGTGAACTCGTCTTTTATTAAAGAAAATTTAATATGTACATGATAATATTATGTTAACATGTAAACACACAAAAATTATACATTTTTGCTTCCCGCATATCACCAGCTTTTCCCAATTATTGTGTTAGGACAATGGTAAAGACCACACAAATCCTGTTCCAGCTTTGCACATACAGGCAGTGATTTCTTTACTTTTGACTGTTAATTGTTGTAAAGGCTGCCTCCAGAAATTTGATTATTAGTGACTTTTCACAAAATAAAACTATATCAATGTGGTAAACACATGTTATGTACCGTACACTTTGGTTGTAAATCCTCTCTCGTTAAAAGTAACAAACTAGTTTGCAAGTTCCCAGAACAAATTATAATCAATACACAGCACAGAGTGTTTCCTATTACAGTATTTAAGAATGCATGTATCTTTCACCAATGCCAATTACACAGCTACTGCTATAGAATCTAGATACAAGTGGCAAATTTTGATTATGGAACAGTGAAAAACAGGATTATTAGTTATAAACTGGCGTCCCTACGGCTGATACAGCTTCACCGTGTTACATGTACAGAATGACTATAATTTGTGATACTTGTGTTGATGATGAAGGTGGAAATCTTTGTTAGCTCATTTCAGGATGGCCTGACAAAAAGTGACAAAAATAATAGCAAAAATACACTCGGACGATTTAACATTAATTTGAACAAATTATATTAAGATCATTCTAAGAACATGTTAACCGATGCTATCAGGTGAGTAGCTTATTGAAAAACATTTTTGACCAAAAAGGCTAATATTGCCAGAAAAATACAAACGTGTTGATCTTATAACAATTTTAATACATCACATTGAGATAATCCCCAGGAACCTGTATATCAAATGTCAAAGCTATCACAAAAGCAGTTTTTGAGAAACAATTTTTCAGCAAAAATGGCAAAAATTGCCCCAAAATACAAAATTGTAGATTTCATGATATTTTAATACATAAATAACCCCTAGGAACCTGTTGACACAATATGTAACGCTATTGAATGAGTAGTACTTACGTAACAAATTTTTGACCAAAAAGTATAAAATTAGCCTTAAAAATACAAATTTGTATATTTCATCACAATTTGAACAAATCTGATTAAAGTCATCCCTGGTTACCTGTACTCCACATTTTAAAGGAATCAGAAGAGTAATTTTGAAGATGCTGGGAATGTAAAAAGGTGACATACTCCAGACAACGAATGCCTGACAACAGACGATCGAAATCCATCAGTTTAAGAAACTTTGCATCTTTAACAGTGAAGCTTACAATAGACGTGAAAGATTGGCAAACAATACTGCATGTCATTTTGATTAAACATCAGTCCTTCACAAGAACGTAATTAATACTATGTTCAACTATATTCGAGGTGTTGTGTATATACTGTTAGCATCAAAATAGTCACCTACATGTACAAGTACAGCAGTACAGAAGTTTATGTTGATATCACCTAGCTGACAATGCACATGTTATACACACTTTCCGAGAGGTTATAAAGCTTAAAAATTGTAATTTTTCAGAGCAGAATTTATCACCTACTTTCTTAACAATATTTCTGCATGTATTAAAAAAAGTCTGATTGCAATGTTGCCTCATTTTATTGCCTTTCTTCCGATTGTCTTCCTACTGATTATCTGGTGTGCTGGACGTAATGCAGTGTTCAACAATACCCTGCTGGATCAGTGTCGGTGGACTTTTAACTCATAATAATTCACTTTAACATATATCAATCTGAAGAACCCGTTGGCATGCTGGACAAAGAACACTTCTACTATCACACCTGGCTTAAGAGTGCTGTAGTTCTCCATCTCTTATCTTTTCTTCAGTCTGTGTTTTACCATAGAATTCTTAAAATAAATATTTAAAATTTCAAATTAGGAGGAAATTCAAAAGTCATGAGAAAAATGAAATTTGACATTTATAAATTTACTAAAGAATAATAAAACTTGAGATGTAAAGATTTAAAGCTATTATCATCAAAGGGAAGCAGTCATCGAAACTGTACTCAAGGGTCGTATTGGACCCGTACAACCAAAGTTAACAGCGTCATTAAGGTATGATGGTAATTGGTGAAAGTTAAAAGTCATAATCTACAACATCATATAATTTAAAAGTTGCAAAATACCGGTACATTGTTGTAAACAAGAAACTCACACAGATACAGTTTCCATGATGGATGCTTGATTTTTTACATCATTGTTTTTGATTAGAATAGAGTGGTTACAAGTCCATGAATGTGCAAGAAATTTGATTTTGGAATGTCACTGAAAAGTCAATTCACTAAGCATGGTGGTCTCTGATGGAACTATGAAATTATGAATAATTTTTTCAAATTCAAAACTAGGTAAATCTGTGCATGAATGTGTGCTTTATTATTTATATTAATGTTTTTGATTAAATTAGAGTTGTTGTATGTCCATGGTCGAGCAAGAAATTTGATTTTGGAATTTCACTGAAATGTAAATTCACTAAGCATGGCGGTCTATGGTGAAACTATGAAATTATGAATAATTTGTTTTCCAATACAAAACTAGGTACATGTAAAGCTGTGCATGTATGTGCGCTTAATTATTTATAGTAATGTTTTTGATTAAACTAGAGTGGTTATAAATCCACGGTTGTGTAAAAAATTTGATTTTGGCATTTAACCCCAAATTTTATTTACCGTACATGGTAGCCTATGAGAGAACTATGCACAAGCTTTTCCAATATAAAACTGACCATATCTTTGAATTTATGTACATTTGAGAAAAGATATACACTTTTCCACCTGTTGCATATGTTTCTGCCTCTTGCCTTTTATCAGTTTTAACTGTTCAAGTTGTGTAGGATACCACTTCATCTTCTTTGCTTGTGAAACTTGTGGATAATGTATACCTATTTCGTTGGCGATTTACTATTCAGGAAATATCACAGGACAATCAAAGTTTTTGCCATAAAATCAGCTTCTGTCAAAAGTGACCCCCCCAGGATATGTTTATAAAAAGTGACCCTCCCCTTGAACTGTTTTCTAAAAAGTGACCCCCATTGCCCCCCCCCCCTGTAATTTCTGAAGGCTCCCTAATGATGAGTCCCTTATCGTTGGTGACTGTCACTGTGTCAGGTAAAAACATTTTTATTGAGATGCCCTAACCACTGATATAATTGAAAATATAGCTTTTTACGTACCATCCTCTCAAACATAACTCCAAGGGGTCCGTTTGGCAGTGCTTTCACCTCTTCATGTTCAGGCTACGATTACGATTCCTTTCGCTCTGCAAGTGCTGACATCATGTCTCGGGAACAGCACGGTCCGACTCCACAAACGACAGTGGTGACACCAAATTCATCGGCGATATCCAGGATTCCGTTACAGTTTTTATGTAGTCCTGTCATTAAATCGTCGGAGTAATGGATGTTCTACATTCGGAATCAGTAACCTTTCCCAGCGCAGGAATTAGTGCAATGGACATAACAAAATCATTCGAATGCCGCGCCGTTTACCTTACACGTTCGACTTGAAACAATGCAAAAGACTCACAGCTGGGTGACCCGTGACCTTTCCTATGTTAATTTGCAAAGACCATATCACTTGGTGTAGGAGTTGGCGTGTCGCTTAACGAGAAGCATATCATTGACTACATCTCCACAACAATCATGAAGACTGTAACATACTACCCAGCATTTTAAACAGTAGGAAAACTTTAATAATAAATAATAATATAATAAATAATAGAACAACATGTACCTTTAACACAACCGCGCGGCAAGCCCTAGGTGTACCTGTATGTTAAAATGGAATGTGCCACCATGAAATGATTGTTCGGGAATTGTTTACTGTTTATGTAAGACCGGCGACTACAGGCTACAGCAGCGTTCATCAGCGAGAGGGTACACTACCACTAATTTATCGAGACTGCTAGTCGAAGTTGACTGACAGTTAAACTACTGCCTAGTTTATCACATTTATGCCAGGGAGAACATGTCTTGTAGATCTCGTAGCGTGATTAATGCGCAAAGATGGGTTCAAGCGCTGACCGATCAGCCACACGTCGTAGCAATGAGGACGGGTTAAACCCATTATATAACACATTGATTCTGGGCTCGACTTTGAAGTGCAGAATATTGACGCTGATCCAGGAAGTTTGGCCAAATCTTTTCAAATGATTCCTCAGCCTGTGAGCTTTACCAAGAAATGCTTGTGAATGCACTAGCTGGCGAGCGAAGCTTGAATGAAGGTAAATGTTATATTTTGTTTAACCCATTGTTAAACCATTGTTTACAAATCCAAGCCCCACGGATTGTGTGGGGAAAAAGGCTGCAGTCTGTATACAGTGGGAGGAGGGTATGTCAATATACTGACCATTAGCAACCCATTTATGCGACCAAACAGAACTTTAAAATGTGATCCATATTTTTATTACATTGTAGAAAGATCACTTGATTGCTTTTCTCAGCTGTAATCATGATTTGTAAATTATTACTTGTGTGACAAGAACAGTAGAGGTTGACATAGAGAATTAATCACTACATCATCAACTCTGTATTTGATCCATCAGCATACTGTATGTACTTTTGCCATACAAACTGTGAAGTTTGAGCTTAAGTGATCTCAGGAGAGACAAACTGCCCAGTTATTATCAGGATCTACCAAAAACCTTCCCTGGGCATAATTCACAAAAGAAGCCCATCTTTATATTCATTATGGATGCAGTGTCATCTTCAACAAAAGTAAATATTAAGAAAATTGAGTAACAAACGAGTAAAAAAAATCACTCATGAATATGTTCATTTATCTCCATCTTCATGCACAAGATTGTATTTTTACGAGCATCTTATTAATTATTTGTTTTGTTTAAGGAAGATCTCTGCAACAGATGGGAATGTTTGGGATGCATCTTTCTGCAGTAACTTATACTTAGGGAACGTTCATTTTTACGGCCTGGGGGGGGGGGCGGCAAAATCTTGGTGCCGGTGTTCAAAAAAATATAGACCCCCCCTGCATTTTTTGTGAAAAAAAGATGACCCCCCCACCTTTGTCAGACGAAAAAAAGTTGATGACCCCCCTGAAAAATAACCAAAACCCATATGTCAAATTTACCCGCATGGTTTGGATTTGAACTCCGGTACGCGGCGCACTTTATTCGTGTAGCAGAGATGCCAGTGCACAAACTTCTCAGCCACATCCATTCAAACGTCTGTTAATTAGGACGACTGTAAGGCAATTTCAAACTTCATTTCCATAGACAACTCATGTCCATGTCAAAGGCAGCCCTCCGGTTAAGAGGGTCATGGGCCATTAGGCAAAGTCAACTTTATTCTAGTGGGCCACCAAAGGTGGCCCACCGGTAAAGAGGGTCGATCATGGCTATTGCATAAAGTAGACTTTCCTGGACAGGGCAGCTGAAGGCGCGTGGCCATTACCATTATTCAGTGCGTGATCCCAGGGGTCCCTCAAAAATGTTTCTAATACAAGCCGTGGCTTCAATTGGGAATTTTACGGTAAGATTGCCGTGGGGTATTACATAAAGTCAATTTATTGTAGTGGGCCGCCGACGCCGGCCCGCCGGTAAGAGGGTCGATCATGGCCATTTCATGAAGTAAACCTAATTGGAGTGGGCCGCCAAAGGTGTCTGTCCGTTAAGAGGGTCATGGGTAATACATAATGTATATTTATTGTAGTGGGTGCCGAAGGCAGCCCGTCGGTAAAGAGGGTCGATCATGGCCATGGCATAAAGTGAACTTTATTGTTGGTATTATGTTTTTGAAAATGTGGTGACCCCCCCTTTCCTACCAGTGAAAAAGCGATGACCCCCCTTTGCAGATTCCAAAATTACGATGAACCCCCCCCCTGGATTTTGCCGCCCCCCCCCCCCCCCCCGGCCGTAAAACTGAACGGTCCCTTAGTTTGACACTGTTTATAGAAAGATAGAAATGATGTCAGAGAATTTATATGACATACATGTCAAGTCAGTGGTGGCTAGCATGGAGTAGATATTTCATAAATGTGAGTGGAACTTGTCATTTCTCATACTATACCTGTATACTGTAATTATTAATTTTAACGACAACATCCAACTCTTCCTGTGATGTAATAAGTGCCAAGTCCAAGGTTGCCGCTGAAAGTTTGCCGATCTCCTTGGTGGCGTACCCAAATGTGTTGCTTGCATAGTCGCTGAACACAGAAATTGCATTCCTTGTTGATATTTTCGTTCGTTTGCTGTTTACTTGCATCAAAATATCGTCTAACTGTGCCAGTGACAGCTCTGCATGACGTTTTGCAGCCATAGTTGCCGACTGCAAGTAGGCCTATAAGCGAACGACAATTTGTCATGCGCAGAAAAGCTGCGCAGTAAGTAAACTGACGTCGTCCATGTAATATCAAATGTAGAGGACATCATCAAGTTCGCAGAGGGCATCATCACGTTCGCAGAGGGCATCATCACGTTCTTTTACATGTCACGTGAGTCATGTTTAACCAACGGCAGTGCACGCTGAATGAGTGAGGTTTAATAGTGCATAATAATGCACTTTTCATGCACATGTAATATTTAATTGTTGCTAACTGTCGGTATTCATTGAAATGATGGCAAAATTCTCATATTTGTGTTTTGTGGCAATATTTGCCGCTCTTTGATCAAACTATCTTCTTCTTGAAAGTGTTCATCCATTACTTACACATTAGGTGACCAGGTCATTATGAGGAGAAGCTCTTCAAGTATGCTTCAGTATACATTTTATTGATTTGCAGTCGAATTTTCTTAGTAACCATTCTGTAGGAATACAATGTTGTGGTATGTGTTTGCTAGGACTGAGTATTTCTATAAAATGCGAGTGCAGTGTGTTACGATATGGACCACAGTAAGCAATGAGACTGTACAAATGAGTATGACATCACCTCTTATATTTGATTGACATGTAAGTTACCCGGATGTAAGCGTGGTTGCACGCCATCTTGTATGCTGGCAATAAAGCATGGTCGTAATAAAACTGCATCATGAAACATGGTGTCGGAGCGGGATCGGATGGTAAGAAGTTGTAAATGAACCATCAAAGAGAAGCCAAACTGACGCGAACAGAAACCAGAAGAGTTTGTAGAGCTTTGTTGATTGACAACGCCTCAGTCGCCCTGACATTGACAACGAAGTTGACAAATCGGATTGGTAGCGCAGTACGGTAAGCAAAATGGCTTCATCAAACTTTCCAGTACCAGCGAGTATGGAAATGAAAGGTGATTTAGTTCAAAATTGGGCGTTCTTCAGGTCAAACTGGGAAAATTACGAAATCGCCACAGAACTGAATAAGAAAGATCAGAAAATCAGAGTAGCAACACTTCTGTCAGTGATGGGAAAAGAATGTTTCCGAATCTATAAACACTTGGACATGAGTGAAGACGATAGAACGGACGAAAAGAAAATACTTGATGCTTTAGAGAAACACTTCGAGCCCACCCGAAACATCATCTATGAACGATACGTTTCAACACTTGCGAACAAGATGTTGCCGAGTCACTTGATCAGTATGTCACAAGGTTGAGGCAGCTGGCAACAGAATGTGATTTCAGCACCCTGACAAATGAAATGGTGCGGGACAGAATTGTACTTGGTACCAAAGATGGCGCCGTGCGCGCTCGTATGTTGAGAGAACCAAAGCTCAATCTAAACCAAGCGATAGAGATGTGTAGAAGTAGTGAAATAACACAGTTACAGTTGAAGAAAATAGGTACAACAGAACCAGAAACTGTACACTATGCTACGAAATACAAGCCACGTACAACTAAGAAAGCAGTTGCAAGTACAGCAAAACGCCATGTCAAACAACTACCGTCAGAGCAGCAGACAAAAAAGCAATGTCGCTATTGTGGAACAGTACCTGAACTGAAGAAAGATCGCTGTCCAGCATATGGAGAAGTGTGTAGAAAATGTAATAAGAAGAACCATTTTGCACGAGTTTGCAAACAACAGAAGGCAAACAAAAGACGTACAGTATACAGTGTGAATCAGGACGATAGAGGGCAGTCTTCATCTGATGAGTCTATGATGTTTGTGCAACACAGTGTTGGAGCAATAAACACTCATGGCAAACAATGGTTTGTTACGCTAAATCTGGCAGCTAAGAACAAACCAAGCTACCCAGTAAAATGCCAACTATAGACAGTGGATCTACCTGCAATGTGATGAGCTACAGAGACTTCTGTAAAGTAACACAGAACAGGAAGCCAGCCCTACGTACAAGCAAGGTGAAACTTAGGCTGTATGGAGGTCGCTGTATGTATCCACGTGGAGAGGCAACATTGCGATGCAGTTATAAAGCCAAGAACTATAAACTGAGATTCCAGATAACAGATGTGGAGCAGAAACCACTGCTGTCTGCAAATACATGTGAGGCTATGGGACTACTGAAAGTTGATATAGAGAGACTGAACATTCTATCTAGCAAGCAAGCTACGACTTCACAGCATACAGGTCAGCCCATTAGGTACTCTTCACCTTTGACCTATGACCAAATCATGAAGGAATATGGCGATGTATTCCATGGTCTTGGATGTCTTCAAGGGGAATATCACCTACAGATTGACAAGGAAGTGAAACCAGTACAGCAAAGTACCAGTTGCACTGAAGACTGAGTTGAAGAACAAAATAGACTCATTAGTGCAGCAAGGCATAATAGAGAAAGTTTCTGAACCAACTGATTGGATCAGTAGTATGGTAGCTGTGAAAAAGCCAGGCAAACTACGTATCTGTATCGATCCTAAAGACTTGAATGGAGCTTTGAAGCGCTCTCATTATCCAATGCCAACCATTGAGGATGTGTTACCACACCTAACAAATGCCAAAGTATTCTCTGTGTTAGATGCGAAAGATGGATTTTGGCAAGTGAAACTAGACAAGGAAAGCAGTTATCTCACAACATTCTGGACACCATTTGGTCGTCATCATTGGTTACGTATGCCCTTGGGAATATCAACAGCGCCAGAAGAGTTCCAGAGAAGACAGTATGAAGTCTCAGAAGGACTACCAGGTGTACAGACCATAGCAGATGATATTCTTGTGATTGGTTGTGGAGAGACAGTTGATGAAGCAATCAGTAATCATGACAGCAACCTGATTGGCTTACTTGAGCGAACACGAGAAGTTAACCTCAAACTCAACAAGAAGAAACTACGCCTTCGTATGGATGCAGTGCCTTTTGTTGGTCATCTACTGACTGCAGATGGTTTACAGCCAGATCCTGACAAAGTCAAGGCTGTCATAGATATGCCGAAGCCTGACAGTGTACAAGCAGTACAGCGACTACTGGGATTTGTAAACTACCTTGCCAAGTTTCTGCCACACCTCTCTGATGTATGTGAACCACTCAGAAGACTGACAGACAAAGATGCAGTGTGGACATGGCAACCTCAGCATGACGATGCAATATCGCAGATCAAGCAATTAGTCACCAAGCATCCAGTACTCAAGTACTATGATGTCACTCAAGAGGTAACCATACAATGTGACGCGAGTGAGAAAGGCCTGGGAGCAGTCCTAATGCAAAATGGACAGCCAGTAACATTCGCATCCAAGTCCCTCACCCCTACTGAGCAACGCTATGCGCAAATAGAGAAAGAGTGCCTTGCCATTGTATTTGCCTGTGAAAGGTTCGACCAGTACATCCATGGACGTGAATCAGTCACCGTGGAGTCAGATCATAAACCTTTTTAGAGTATATTCAAGAAACCCTTGCTGTCAGCTCCAAAACGGCTACAGAGAATGATCTTGCGCTTACAGAAATATAACCTGAATATTTTCAACAAGAAAGGAAAGGAGATATACATAGCAGATTTCCTTTCTAGAGCAGCATTGCCTCAGAGACCAATCAGCTGTGATACACCTGAATATGAGATATTTAGGATCAAAGAAGAGCAGAAGTGGAGCAAGGAAATTGCAGATATAAATGCAGCAGAATTTCTGAATGTGACAGATCAAAGATTGCAACAGATATTGAGATATACACAGCAAGATGAAACCCTACAAGTGCTCAAGACTACTACTCTCTCAGGATGGCCTGATACTAAAGAAGAAGTACCAATTATCATAAGAGAATATTGGCAGTATCGTGATGAAATCACTATACAGAATGGAGTACTGTATAAAGGTCCAAGAGTAATCATACCGAAAGTGATGCGACCGGAAATGGTAGCACGTGTTCATGCCAGCCACCTTGGAGTAGAGTCAAGTCTGCGGAAAGCCCGCGATGTGTTATTTTGGCCCAGGATGAATGATGAAATCCGAGATGCAGTAAGTAAATGCAGTACATGCAATGAGTACCAGCAGGCTCATTGTAAGGAACCTCTTATGACTCATGACATACCTAGCCGACCTTGGAGTAAGCTAGCCATGGACCTGTGTCATTGCAAAGGCAAAGATTATCTTGTAATGGTAGATTTCTACTCTGACTATTGGGAGATAGATCAGCTTGAAAATACCACAGCGCAAACAGTAATTGAATGCTGTAAGGCACAGTTCAGTCGACATGGCATACCAGATTCAGTCTTATCGGACAATGGACCGCAGTTTGGAAGTCAAGACTTTCGTCAATTTGCACAAGACTGGGAGTTTCAGTTAATCACGTCTTCGCCATATCACAGTCAGTCAAATGGCAAAGTGGAAGCAGCAGTGAAGATTGCAAAGAGACTCATAAAGAAAGCTACTCGGAGTGGAAATGACCCATGGAAAGCTATACTTGAATGGAGGAACACACCCACAGAAGGCACAAGAAGTAGCCCTGTTCAATGTCTAATGTCACGACGCACTCGTACACTCCTGCCAACAGCAACCAGACTGTTAGAACCTAGAGTAATACCAGATGTCACTGATGATATCAAACATCGTCGCAGAAAGGCCAAGTTCTACTATGACAGAAATGCTAAGGAGTTACCAGAACTACTCATCGGACAACCAGTCAGAATGAAGCCTCTACCAACAGACAGACAGAAGCAATGGCGTCTTGGTAGATGTACAAAGCAAGTAGCACCCCGTTCATATCTAGTTGATGTTGATGGACACATCTATAGGCGCAATAGGAAGTTTCTTAAAGCCACCAAGGAGGAAATACCACCAGAATGCAAGACAGAGCCTGTTGATGATCAAACACAGTTGCCTTGCTCAACTGTGAAGCGAAACACAGACAGGAAGACAACAGCTGAGATGACTAGTGTAACACCAGCCAACAGCCCGAAGAAGCCAACAGCTATGGATATAAAACCAACTGTCACAAGCACCCGAACCAGACTTGTGAAGCAGCCTTCACGTTTCAGTGACTATGTCATGGTCCGACTGCGCGAAATTTGTTCATCAACGTTTATGTTTGATTTATGCATGAAATGATCATATTAAACATTTCATTTCAGAGTTCTTCCTTTGCATGCTTTTCTGAATTTGGACATCAAGGACACATCATTCAGAGACACTCAGATTTAAATCATTCAGTCTGAGATTTGTATTTAGAGTCCTGTTGTTTGTTTATTGGTTTGTTTAACACAAAAAAAATGAAAAGAAAGATGTTACGATATGGACCACAGTAAGCAATGAGACTGTACAAATGAGTATGACATCACCTCTTATATTTGATTGACATGTAAGTTACCCGGATGTAAGCGTGGTTGCACGCCATCTTGTATGCTGGCAATAAAGCATGGTCGTAATAAACTGCATCATGAAACACAGTGTCATTGACAGTTTTTGTTGTACTTTTCATGAAATATCATTACATTTTTTTATTTTTCAAAGTCTATATCATGACCATTTGTTTACCTGTTCTGATCACAGTCCCTGGCCAAAGAAGGCACCAATGACAACACATACAAACAGAAAAAACAATGTAGATATTTTGTCAATGAAAGGATACAATAATTCTAATTAAGAGATAAACACCTGGAAAGCATTAACCATTGTGGTATGTGTAAGTAACATGTATAGAAACTACGTGTAGATGAGAAGTGAACATCAAATCTACAGCGATATTTTTTCCTTTGATGACCTGAAAGTACGTAGACCTGGAAACTGGACATGTTTAACAACCACGTGTTGAGCAATGAAACTTCATCAGATGAATGATCTGGTGGAATCAACGTAAACATGTACTCAGAGACTGTAGTGACGGTGATGTAACTTAATGTAATGGAGGAATTCCTCTTGTTTTACTGACAAAAGTTTGCTTATTTTCTTTCTGTACATTTCTTAATTTTTTAAGTTGTATAAGTTGTATACAATTGAGCTTGTCATTTTCTTGTGGCACATGTAGCCAATGCAGCTGTTTTCTCACAGTCTGCTCTCTTATTCGGTAGTTTAGTGAAGCAGCAACAGTACACAGCAACACTTCAATTCAGAAAGGCATGTCCAGGGCTAGCGGAAAGCAAGCCTAAGGCTAGTCTTAGGCTTGTTTTAGGCTAGCCTAAAGCAAGCCCAAAGCATACCCAGCTTGACAGCAAAGTCTGCATGTCTCATTCTCACCTTGTCTGGGGCCATTGAGTCTAAAGGTGATAACTATCATTGCCACTGAATTACATTTATATGTGATTTCCTGAACATTGTAAGAGATAATATGGCGTTGAAAGCCTTTCTGTGGGTCTCAGGCTAAGTCATGCCCAAGCAGGACTTACTGTACACAAATTTGCTGTGTACTATATCAGGTGTTTGTGTGAAGGTCTAGTGTATTCAGTAAAATTCACTTGTTTGGAAAGGTATAGGTCATTTCTTAACAAGTACATGGCCTTGTGTCCTGGAATTATTCCTGTCATTTGCTATTGAAAATTGTGACACATACAATTTTAATATTTCTATGCTTTGACCATGGCAACATCAGATATAAATAAATTTGGCTGGACACAGTGCACAATTGAACACCATCTCTACAAGGTTTGAGACTGCGTTCAATTGAACACGATCTCAAAGAATGCTTGAGATTGCATTCTATGGAACGCCGCCTCAAGCATTCTTTGAGACGCCGTCTCAAGCATTCTTTGAGACGGCGTTCAATTGAACGCCGTCTCAAACATTCTTTGAGATGGCGTTCAACTGAACGCCGTCTCAAATATCAATTGCCTGTTTTATGACGTTTAAATATGCAGATGATAATTTTTTATGACAGAGTCAAAAGATGCCAGATTGATAAGTAATATGCGCGATACAAATTCAAAAAAAATATGTTTTTGAGAAAGCCGACACAAAGTTATTTTTTTTTGCCTGTAAAATATCTCAGTTCAGTTTTCTTGTTGCAAATCTGTATTATTTTATTCATTAATTGTTGAATAAAAATGATAGTCAATAAAAATGTGTTTTGTACCGTCATTTCTTGTGTTTCACTTGATGAAATTGTAAATTATTTGGACATATATAAAAATGCGATTTTGAACTTGCAAATTTTAAAATAAATGACATGGACTGAATGGAAATTTTGAATTGTGATTTTTATGTCGGTCTTTTGAAGAACGGTTTAAACAACAGTATGTTGCAAATTAAAGAAATATGCAGTAATTTTTTGCAGCCTGAAATTATAAACCATAAACTCAAACTTTCGATAACGAAATTTGCAAAATAGTAGTCAATTACAGTGAAACTAACAAATTCATCATATGAATATATGAAAACAACAAGATCAGAAAATCCAAAATAGATCAGAAGGTGTTAACCGGATATGCAATCTGCACTTACTATACTTCGAGTCATGCCGTTGCATGCCTAGCTTTAACTTGGGATCGTAACATTTTTGATCAGTTTTACTCAAAATGTTTCCACTCTTTTCTGTAATTTGTTTGAAATGCCTAAACGTACACTGAAAATACGAATGAATAATGGTTTATTTTTCAAATAAGAAGGTTTTTTATTTGCATGTCTTCTTGTAATTTTTTCCATGCGCCTTATAGAAGGTTACCAGCTTTGTGCAACCTAGCGTTTTTTACTGATGGCCGGCTATTATCTACATCACTGCCACAAAAAAGCGATAAAGCTACATAAAGTTCAAACTTGCGATTGTTTACGATCACAATCTGCTGCCGTCCTTAGAGACTGTAATTTATTTGCTAGACTTTCCCTTTTATTGTTTATGTCCAGTGTGCGTGCCTGTACCAAACACAATACGCTAAGGGCAAGATTTGAACTCAATACGGTGCCCGATGAAATTCTCCCCTGAACTAAGTGAAGACTTTCATTGTTTTAATCTTCCTCCCTAAGCTCCTAATACGTGCATTTCAACGACTGGCTTCCATCACTATGCCTCCCAACAAATCACTTGCAGCTGTTGTAAGAAAGTAACCATTCAATTTTGAAATCAGGGTTTGAAAACCAGGCCCCGCTGAAAACCGCAACAGAATATGCACAGATCGACGCAAAAAGTTAGCAGAAATTCAGAGATGAATTGAAAGCCGTGCATCGTGCTACTTTATTGAATAAATTGTATGAGGGAAATCCGTCTCCGAACACGGCGATACGTGCGTATAGCGGCCATTCTATTCCCAAGCTCACTATATATCAATTGCATACCACAGCGGCCAATGCTACCTATCGAACAACTAACGACATAATTTAAATTCAGTAGTTTGACGGGATTCAAACTCACAACTTACTGCATGATCCATTCACCAAGCGAAGAAATCGAGAAAGGTCTGTCGGCTAGACCAGAGCCCCTCGACCACTCGACAAATCGTGTGAACCCTGCACACTTCCGTAATATTCGGGCAAAGGTAGTAATCAGAAGCTCCTGTTGTAACATATAGTTTATGTTTCTCTGATAAGCCAATGGCTAGGACGGTTAACCATCCCGCCCAGTGTTTGCCAACAACGAGCGTCATTACAATGTTGCCTTTTGTGGGCCCATGGTGTTGGACCTCGCTCTTTAAGAGGGAAATGCATTTTGGAACATCATTCGTTAATTTATTGATTGATTGATTTAATTATGTATTTATTAATTTATATTATTTATTTATATATTTATTTATTTATTTATTTGTTGACTTTACTTTATTTTAACAGGATAAGTAAATTCATTTCCAAACGGAATAGTATTCTTTGATCTCCCATGACGTCTTGCATAAGGAAGCTAAACATTTACACCACAAAAATATATCAAATAGACAAGAATAACATATAAAAGTGACAAAAGTAGATATTAATTAATTATCACAAAATATGAAAAACGATCTGTACAAATCACACATAAATATTTTATAAAAAACGTATAACAACAGATTTCTTTGTGAGGTTTTATGTCAGATACTAGAGTATTTCACTGCCCAGTGCCTCTACTCAGAAAAGTGTTTCTACCCTTTTTAGACAGGAAACAGGCACCGTCTATTTATTACCGACAGCTGATCATGTTAAACGTCTGGAAATATTTGATGAGATTACCTATTGAAAATAAGTTGATTAATATGGAAGAACAAAACTATTTACTAATGTCAAGTCATCACAGGTAACTCTATCCTTTGATGGTTTTCTGATGCCGTTTTATATAAGATACCAGATATGAACTGTAAATGCTCACGTGTTTCATTATAAATTGAAGTAATGTGTAAATTTGAACCTTTGCCACATGTTTGCAACTTCATTGAAATTATTATGATCAACATAATGAACAATAATCACCGCCGATTAATTCTAAAAGGTCATGAAGTATACAAATATGTAATTAGCTGAAATAAAAATATTAAAGTAATTTTACTGCTCTTATTGTATCACCACTTTATATAGCAAGTGTAATTACCGTTGGCCAAGTCCTTCAAGCCATATATGCCGAGCTGTGAAAGCTCATTAGATATGCAAATTATAAATAAGCTGACATGAAAATGTGAAATGACTTTCGATATTGTTTTGATCTAGTACCTGGTATAATCATCAATGTACATAGCATGTTTTGCCAACTTTGATCAAGTAAATCCCGGTATATATCCCTAATAAGCAAAGTTAATTAAATATGTAAATTAGGAAGTGGCTTTAGTAAAAATGCTTAGTGATTGTCAGTAATGTTGTATCATGGTATCTGCAATATGTGTAGCAAATTTTGTCAACTTTGGTCGAGTCAATTCAGACATATATCTCTAATTAGGAAAGTCATTAAATATGCAAATTGGGAACTGGCTGAAGAGAAAATGCTAGATGACTTTCAATAATATCGAATTATAGAGTCTTTAATATACATAGTAAGTTTCATCAATTTTGATCAAGTCCATTAAGATAAATATACCTAATTATGAAAATTCATTTAATATTAAAATTAGGTTTTGGCTGAAGTAAAAATGTCTTTTGACTTTCAATAATGTTATATCACAGTATCTTTGATGTATATAGTAAGTTTCAACAACTACAATCAAGTTAATTCAGATATATATCCCTAATTGGGAAAGTTCATTGAATATGCAAATTCGGAATTGGCTGAAGTAAAAATGTTTAATGACTTTCAAAAATGTTGTATCATAGTGGCTTCAATACATGTAGCAAGTTTCATCAACTTTGGTCCAGTCATTTCAAATATATATTCCTGATTAACAAAGTTCATGAAATATGCAAATTGGGAATTGGCTGAAATTAAAACGCTTAATGACTTTCAATAATGTTAAATCATAGTATCTTTAATATACATACCAAGTTTTGTTAATTTGATAAAGTCAAATCAGACATATATCCCTAGTTAGGAAAGTTCATTAAATATGCAAATTAGCATTTATCTTTTATGTCACCCTTAATGGTTCCCACTGCTGATATATCTTGGTGTGATCAACATTTGTCGCAAATCTCATCAAATTTTGTGTAGTCGTTTTTAATATATATCCATTTTTTCTAAAATCATTAATTATGCAAATGAGCAAAAGTATGCAAGCCAGACCCACCAAAAACTAATCAGTTCTTGCCATTTGCTAACTGAATATATGTACCAGATTTGATTCTGATCTGATAAGCCGTTTTTGAGATAATGGACCAACAGACAGACAGACGGACAGACAGACAGACAGACAGACATCGCTGCGACATATGCCCACGTGTGTAACACGTGAGTAAAAAAGGACAAAGATGACGATGAAAACTTCCACTACCAACAACTAACTTAAACTTGGCTGCTCTATTGTGCAACCTCCGGACCATTTTTGCATTCCTTTCCTGCACGTCATCCAGACAACTCAAAAATATGTCATATATGGACAAATTAACGCTTTTACCATCAACTCGTAGTTTTCTGGCCTAGAAATCTGCGTATACGCCATATGGCTCCTACACATCTCGATACAGATTCGGCAATTATATTACCGTAAGATTCCCAATTTAAGTATCGATATAACACTACACCTTGACTCTTGCACAAATAAATTATTTTGAGTCTTAAGTAATTACACAACATTTCTCATTAACGGCTATTTTATGGGACTTTTGGTATTCACCTAAGTAAAGTGAGAGTGATAGTGAGTCATGTGCTTCAGATGATGCAGCAAGCGAAGCAGCTTCCAGAATTCCAGCAAAAGTTATGGCAGCAGCACGAGTAAGGACTCATATGACTCTGCGCAGTGACTGATGAGTAGAACAATACAGAAAATATCAATGGTGATAAGAAGTCTAAAAGCAACATGTTGGAGTATAGAACATTCACAGATGTGATTGAAACCAACTTGCAGCGATCGCTGAAGATGACAGAGATAAACTCACTCTACTGACATAGTTCACAGAGTGTATCACTCGAGAATAGTTCAAGGGTATGCAGGTGTAGACGCGAATGAAGCATATCAAGGTGCCATGGAGGAGCTATAAGTGCACTGTGGTGATCCACAAAAGATAGCCAATGCCTAGAATCGCCTCCAAACAAGCAAGACAACGTTGCCTCATTAGATAACTTCGAAAGAAAGAAGATTTGAAGACCTCATCAATCCGATGAAGTCTTTAGGTAACAGAATGTCATGCCCCTTTACCATGGCTAGTCCCACAATCCAGTGAAAAATAAGAAAGACACAGACAGAGGGGAACAATCTGTCGCCAGCAGTGTTGCAAGCACCAGTGAGAAGACAAACCAAGGGAGCAAAGAAAGCAGCACTTCAATCTCCAAACCACACAAGGCTTAGCAAAAACCGAGCCTGTACTGCCAACATAGTGGTCATTCTTTCGAAGTTGTGAACGGTTGATTGCAGCTAGTCAAGATGATACTGTTACGTTTCTGAGAAATAAACGTGTTTGTTTTGCTCCTCTGAAGTCTGGTCAACTGAATAAGACCAGCAAGCAGAAAGCTAAATGATCCAAATGCCAAGGAAAGCATCCAGTAGTGCTAAATCAGGATTGTTGACCGACAACCGATAGAGGTGATGATGCAAAGAAACTGATACAGCCGGAGAGTGCCACAGTGCACTGCACCACAACAGAGGTAGACCAAGTACTGTCCTGTATGGAGGTCGGAGGTTGAGATGATAACACCAGTGACGAGGTTGGTAACTGCGGAGTCCTACTGACTATTTTTCCTGCCAAGGTAAATTTATAGGGCTCAAACATTACTGTACATACCTAGGCCTTTCTAGACACAGGAAGTATTTTATCATTCTGAAAAGAAATGTTACTGAGAAAATGTTGAGCCACGGTGAATGGCTTAGGCAACCACGCCTGCAACAAATTCACGGCATAGAAGTGTACAACCTAGACTGCTCAAAGCCACAGGTAGTGCTGAAAACAGTACAACTAAACTTAAAATAGGCCTTCTCTAAAGACTCCATTCCTCCCCAAGAAAATATCATGAGATTGCCGCATTTGAAGGATGTAAAACATGTAAAGATAGATGCTGAAATAGGACTGATGAAAGGCACCGGAGAGATAGCAGTGTTTACCCCTGTATGCAGTCAGATTGAACGGAAATGACGACATCCTTCCAGCTACAGAAAAGTTGCAGATATAAATGAAAAATGGTACGCAATACAAGTCCCTAAAGACAAATCAGCTCGAGACAAAGGAAGGGTATGGTATATACCTCACCATCGAGTATATCATCAAAAGGAACCAGAGAAGATCTGTGTTGTCTTTGACTTGTCAGCGAAGTTCCAAGGGGCGTCTTGATAACTTACAACGACAAGGGCCAGGTCTAACGGATAATCTATGAGGAGTTTTACCCCGATTTGACAGGAACCAATCACTCTAATGGCAGATAAAAAGGCAATGTTTCGCCAGTTAAAGTTAAAGAAGATGACACTGACTGTTAGCGCTTTTGTTGATGGGCAAGTGGAAAAATAGAAAGCCCTCCAAGAGTCTATAAAATGATGGTTCACCTGTTCGGTGCAGTATCATCCCCGAGCTGCGCGAACACAGCACTACACAAGATGGCCGACGACAACAGCCACCTATTCAACAACGAAGATGTCAACACAATAAAGAGAGACATCCATGTAGATTACTGCCTCCAGTCAGTGATAAACGCACTTGAGAAATCAAGTTGACACAAGATCTAAATGCTGCTCACGAAAAGGCGGTTTCTGTCTAACGAAGTGGATGAGCAATAGTTGTGAAGTATTAGAGGCTTAATTAAAAGAAGAGGGAGCTAAGGAAATAAAAAATCTGAAGCTGAAATATGACTGCCTGCCATTAGAGCGTGCCCAAAGTACTTCTTGGTTGGTTTAATCAGACATTGTAGGATTCTGGATCAACATTTAAAAATGGTCTGTAACAAGAAGAAGCATACTATCAATTATCAGCTCAGTATATGAGTCCCTTTAATTTGCAGCTCCATTCATCCTATCTACAAGAATACCAGTTCAAGACTTGTTTCGTAGACATATTGG